>NW_008345364.1:123537-124249 GCF_000622305.1 Nannospalax galili
ATGATTCCTCTGTGTTGACCCTCTTCTTTATAGACTGGACACTGGTTCAAGTCCATTTGGTGGGGTCTCCTCGGCCTCCTTGATAAAGAGGACAGGTGACCCATCACCATTATAGGACATTTTGAGAAACGTTCATAGACCCTTGGAACTAGTCGACTTAGGAGGGCTAAGAGCAAAAAGTGTCCTTTGTGTCCCTCTGACCAAATGATTATAGACCTCAAAGTATGTTTGTTAAACACCCAAGGATGATAGTTCCACCAGTCTGGTACTTTTAATTACTGTGTGTCATATAGATAAATCTTAGGCAAAAACCAGTTGTTCTCAGATAAACCTTACCTAGACATATAATTCTTGATCTACTATGTATAATTTGTCAGTAGGTTGTAAGAGTAATATGGATCTCACTGGTTTTCAAAGTTAGCTAGGCATTGTTTATCTCTCACACTGTCTCACCACTCCATCATGGTTTTCCCACTTAAGGTGCCCCCATTTCCCCCCTTCTCCCTTACTAATATCCTTCTCCTATGGTCCTATCTCTCTTGAGCTCCTTCTTTCCCTTTATCCCCTAGGTTCCTTGTACACCCTTCCCTCCCCCCTCCCATTAACTAACCCAATTTTCATCCATACCTCCCTTATTAAGGCCTGTTTCCTACTGTTTTTCTCTTTCAGGGTTCTTTTCCTTTATCTCCATCTTTCCTTTCCATTATCCTGG
>NW_008345364.1:124545-125779 GCF_000622305.1 Nannospalax galili
GTGTCTCTGCAATAGGACGAGTTCTTTGGGTATATGCCAAGGAGTGGTATAACTGGGTCAAATGGTAGGTTCATTTGTAGTTTTTTAAGAGTTCTCCACACTGCTTTCCATAGGGGTTGAACCAGTTTGCAGCCCCACCAGCAGTGGATGAGTGTTCCCCTTTCCCCACACATCCTCTCCAACGTTTGGTATCATTTGTTTTCTTGATCTTAGCCAGTCTGACTGGGGTAAGGTGGACTCTTAAAGTGGTTTAATTTGCATTTTCCTAATTATGAGTGATGTTGAATGTCTTTTAAGATGTTTCCTAGCAGCCTTTACTTCTTCTTTTAAGAGGACTCTCTGTTCAGCTCCTTAGCCCATCTTTTAATTGGGTTGCTTCTTGTCTTTGTTCTCTGTTTTTTGAGTTCGTCATAAATTCTGGTTATTAAACTTCTGTTGGATGTGTAGCTGGTGAAAATTTTCTCCCATTCTGTGGGTTTTCTGTTTGCTTCCTTGGTTGTCTCCTTTGATGTACAGAAGCTTTTTAATTTAATGAGGTCCCATTTGTTAATTCTTGCCCTTGTTTCCTGGGCAATTGCTGTCCGGTTTAGAAAAACCTTTCCTATGCCTATATCTTGTAGGTTTTCCCCAATGTTTTCTTCTAAGAGTTTCAGAGTTTCAGGCTTTACATTGAGGTCTTTGAGCCATTTGGAATTGACTTTTTTGCAGGGTGAAAGATAGGGGTTTAGTTTCATTCTTCTACAAGTAGAGATCCAGTTTTGCCAGCACCATTTGCTGAACATGCTGTCTTTCCTCCAGTTCATGTTCTTGGCCCCTTTGTCAAATATCAGGTGGCTGAAACTGTATTTACTCATATTTGGGTCTTCATTTTTGTTCCATGGATCTATGCATCTATTTTTGTGCCAGTACTATGTTGTTTTTATGACTATAACTCTGTAATATAGTTTAAAATCTGGTATAGTATTCTACCCAGCTTTGCTCTTTGTGCTCAGGGTTGCTTTGGCAACCCGAGGTCTTTTGTGCTTCCATATGTATCTTAGGATTTTTTTTTTCCAATTCTGTAAAGAACATCATTAGGATTTTGATTGGCATTGCATTAAATCTATAAATGGCTTTTGGTAGGATGGTCATTTTCACAACATTAATTCTTCCTGTCCATGAGCATGGGAGGTCCTTCCATCTTCTGATGTCTTCCTCAATCTCTTTAACGATTTAATTTTTCATTGTAGAGATC
>NW_008345364.1:126008-126764 GCF_000622305.1 Nannospalax galili
GTTTTCTCTAGTTAGAATGATGTTGGCTGTGGGTTTGTTATATAAGTCTTTAATTATGTTGAGGTTTGTTCCCTCCACTCCACTTCCCTCTAGGACGTTGAACATAAATGCATGTTGAATTTTGTCAAAGGCCTTCTCTGCATCTAATGAGATGACCATGTGGTTCTTATCTTTGGGTCCATTTATATGATTTATTACATTTATTGACTTATGTATATTAAAGCATCCCTGAATCTCTGGGATAAAGGCGACTTGATCATGGTGGATGATCTTTTTGATGTGTGTCTGTTTGCAGTTTGCAAGTATCTTGTTGAGAATTTTTGCATCTATTAAGGATATGGGTCTATAGTTTTCTTTTTTGGTTATATTTTTACCTGGCTTTGGTATTAAAGTGATGCTGGATTCATAGAAGGAATTTGGGAGTTCTTCCTCCATTTCTATTTTTTTTGAATAAATTAAGTAGTGTTGGATGCAGATCTTCTTTAAAAGTCTGATAGAATTCTGCTGTAAATCCGTCTGGTCCTGGGCTTTTTTTAGTCGGGAGGTTTTGTATTACTGTTTCAATTTCTTTTTGTATTATGGGTCTAGTCTGTTTAAGCTATAACTCTCTTCTTGGTTTAGTTTTTGTGGTTCCCATGCCATTAGATAGCCATCCATTTTTTTTTTTATGTTTTCAAATTTAGTAGCATATAGGTTTTTAAAGTATTCCCTTATAATGTTCTGTATCTTTCTGATGTCTGCTGTGATGTTTCACCT
>NW_008345364.1:127094-128695 GCF_000622305.1 Nannospalax galili
TGTGTTGTATTGTCCTTTTCATTTAGTTCCAGGAATACTTTTATTTCTTTCTTAATTTCTCTTTTTACCCATTCATCATTTAGGAGTGTGTTGATTAATATCCATGTGTTCATGTGGTGATTAGGGCTTCTTCCAATATTGATTTTGAAATTTATTGCATTGTAGTCTGATAGAATGCGTGGAATTATTTCAGGCTTTTCGTATTCGTTGAGGTTTGTTTTGTGCCCTAGTATATGGTTGATTTTGGAGAAGGTTCCATGGGGCTCTGAATAGAAAGTATATTCTTTGGTGCTTGGGTGGAATATTTGGTAGATCTCTGTTAGGCCCATTTGATATATGGTATCATTTAATTCAGACGTCTCTCTGTTTATTCTTCGTCCAGTTGACCTGTTTTTTATGAAGTTGGGTGCACCAGAGTTTGGTGAATATATGTTCATGATTGTAATATCTTCTTAATTCATTGTTCCTTTGATCAAAATGAAGTGGCCCTCTTTGTCTCTTCTGATTAGTTTTAGTGTAAAGTCTATTTTGTCAAGATATTAAATTGCTATGCCTGCTTTTTTCTTAGTGCCATTTGCTTGGTATATTTTTTTCCGTCCTTTCACTTTGAGATAGTGTCTGTCCTTAAAAGTGAGATGAGTTTCTTGCAGACAACAAAAAGATGGGTTTTGTTTCTTAATCCATTCACATAGTCTGTGTCTTTTGACTGGGGAGTTCAGTCCATTAATGTTTAAAATTATTAATGAAAGATGAGTATTGAATGCTGTCATTTATAGTTCTGTTGATATTCTTGATATAGCTGTACTTTTCCACAGTTATACCTTCATTGGATTTCTTTCTGCAATCCCTTGGGTATAGTCATTCCTTTCTTCAGCTCTTTGTGTTGCTTCCAGTTCTCTCTGAAAGGCTGGTTTTTTGGACATGAATTCCTTCAGCCTATTTATGCCATGGAGGATTTTTCTTTCCCCTTTGACTATAATAGACATTTTGGCTGGGTATAGCAGTCTGGGTTGGCATAAGTGGTCATTTAAAACTGGGAATACTTTGGTCCATGCTCTTCTGGCTTTCATAGTTCACACTGAAAAGTCAGCTGTAATCCTAATGGGTTTTCCTTTATATGTGACTTGTTTCTCTTTTGCAACTTTCAGTATTGTTTCTTTGTTCTGCATGTTTAGTGTTTTTATACTATGATGTGCTGTGGAGAATTTCTTTTCTGGTCCTGTCTGTTTGGTGTTTTATATGAGTCTTGTATTCTCTTTCTTTAGTTTTGGGAAATTTTCTTCCACGATTTTGTTGAAGATATGGTCCATGACATTATCTTGGGATTCTTCTCCTTCCTGTATGCCTATTATTCGTGTTTTTGTTTTTTTTTTTTTAATGGTGTCATACAATTCCTGCATATTCCATTCTTGTGATTTCTTAAATTTTTCATAATCGTTGCTTGAGTGGTCTAGTTCGTCCACTTTATCTTCGAGTCTTGATACTCTGTTTTCCATTTCGTTCATCCTGTTGGTGAGGCTTTCTCCTGTCATTTCCAATTGGCTTACTGAATGTTTCACTTCCTTCTTCATTTCAGCCTGAGTAGTCTTCAATATTTCTAA
>NW_008345364.1:128898-182214 GCF_000622305.1 Nannospalax galili
TCTGTGATTTTGGCATGTGAATTTCTTTTGTAGTTTCTGATTCTTGTGTGAGACTCAGGCCTTCAAGTTTAGGTCTGCTTCTTTTTTTGAACTTTATGTGTCTTTGTGGTTTACTTTTTGGGCATGAAAAGCTGGTTCATCTAAGCTTCTGGTTCTCTCTCTTGATTTTATATTGTAGTGGCCCGACTGATTTTGTCTTCAAGGGTTCCCACAGAGGCCCAATTCAGATGAGGGTCAGATGACTTCAGGCTTTCTCCTAAGGTCTGGATCCCTCCAGGACCGATTTTGGCCTCAGGAATCTGGGAGTCACACTGGCCTGGGAGCCTGACCCAGGAAAGATGCTGGTCTAGGGCAGCTGATGGCTGTGCCACCCAGAGATGCAAAGGCAGATGGGGTGGGAAGAAGCCCCAAGGACTCCTGGGAACTGCACTGAGGAGCTGGGGATGCAATGGATCAGGAAAAGGAAATTTCAGCCCCTGCATCCCAGAGAGAGGCTGGTGGGTGGTGCAGGCCCAGGGAGCAGAGGGAGGTGAGGGCGGGGCCAGGCCCAGAAGCACTGCTCCTGGGGTCCAGAGAAGGCACTAAGTTGGTCTGGATGAAAAGGGTCAGGAAGCAGTATTGGTTCCCCAGGTTTCTGGGGCCCCAAGACAAGGAATGGGGCAGGACCCAAACTCGGAGAAGAGAAGGGCAGGGGAGATGGGAGGGTGAATGGGGCTAGGGGAGTCAAGGCGTGGAGGGCCGGAGGGCGCTATGGACTTACCCTGGAGAGAGGCCTGCCTCATTTGTTCTTTTAATCTTAACCATTCTGACTGGAGTTAGATGAAATCTTAAAGTCGTTTTGATATGTATTTCTGTAATTACTAAGGATGCTGAACAGTTCTTAAGGTGTTTCTTAGCTGTTGTTATTTGTTCTTTTGAGAGCTCTCTGTTCAGATCCATAGTCCATATTTTTAATTAGGCCATTTGTCTGCTTGCTTCATTTTCTCTTGCATTCTTTTTATATTCTGGATATTAATCCTCTGTTGAATGAAACAGCTGGTGAAGATTTTCTCCCACTCTATATACTTCCTCTTCACTGGTTGTTTCCTTCCAATGTGCAGAGAACAAGGGGCCACCGAGGGCTGATCCCTGAATAAGACACCTATTTCAAACCTCTGCCTCCCAAGACTCAGGGATCATTGTGGAAGAGATGGTGGAAAGACTGTAAGAGCCAGAGGGGGCAGATGATCACAAGGAAACAGAGTCTTCCAGAAAGCTGGTCGGATGCTCAT
Organism: Nannospalax galili; assembly: GCF_000622305.1. NCBI lineage: Eukaryota > Metazoa > Chordata > Mammalia > Rodentia > Spalacidae > Nannospalax > Nannospalax galili. The sequence continues at coordinate 130,170 of NW_008345364.1, forward strand.
ATGAATTCGCAGCAATGGTGACAGTATGTACAAGTCCTACACAAACTCAAACCAGGCAAAATCCCAGTCTAGACCTGGGAAGGAGAGCCAGGGAGGGGTGCATGGCATATGGTAACAGAAGCCTACAAGCTCCTGGGAACCTGCTCATATGATTCTATGGCAGTGGTATTAGCATACACAAGTCCCATGCAAACTCAGGCAGACAAAAATCCAGCATAGAACTTGGAAAATGAACAGGAGAACCCAACCTTACCTGAAGAAATATTGGCAATTGATTACTGCTAGGTAAAGAAGAGCTGGTTTTCCTAAAACAACAGACTCTAGATAGGCTGACTAGACCTCAGTGGATGGACTTGCACTGGGCAATGTCTGGGGACACTGACCTGACACAATGGGCCTTAACATACATGGATGACAGAGTGTATTGGCTCCAGTGGGGGTGCTGTAGGACGGTGCCGCTGGGGATGGGGTAAAAGTTGATTAAGATTCTTTGAGATGTTCTGTATGAAATACACAAAAATTGAATAAAAACAAATAATAAAAAAAAGTAATTCCCATCCAACCTAAGGAACTTTTGGCAATTGATGGCTGCTGTGGGTGGGGGAAAAGATAGTGTTGTCTCAGGGATGCGACTCTTGGTGGGCCCAGTGTATGGACCCACACAGAAGGACTTTGGGGGACACAAATCAGACTCTCTAAGCTATAATTATATATGTAAATATATGTATATAAATATATATATATATATATATATATATATACATATATATGTATATATAATATATGTTACAGCCTATATACATATATCAGAGAGTGCACTAAATTGGGCGGGTGGGCAATGGAGTGAGGTGTGGATAGGGGTGGGCATCTAAATTCCATCAAACAATATTGTATGAAATCTGCAAAAACTCAGTAAATAGAAAGAATACATTCAAGACCCTACATTTTCGGCACTGCAGTTGCTATCAGTGTTTTGAGAAGTTCAAGCGGATCCATCTCCACAGGTCCTACCTTCATCCTAGAGTGGAGCCCACAGGAGGCAGAAGAGCCAATGAACCAACATTTGAAAACCCTGTCTGCTGTACGAGTAGCATCAGTGGGCAGGTGGCTGTGGCTTGCAACGGATGAGGATGGATTCCACTGAAAATTTATCCTAAGATGTATAGAAGAGAGGCAGGAGTGAGATGCCTGGACCCCTTCTCAGTGTACCAACCCCTGGGCAGCCCTGTGATGTCAGAGCCAGGAGAGTACTGTGCACAGGGAGGATTTTTACAACACACCTAGGAACACTGACAGGTAATGTTTAAAGGCACGAATGACAGTTCTCCAGGAGGATTTCCTGAGGTAAAACCATCCAATGTCGTGAAGCAATTAAATGCTGATGTTCTCCATATATAACATCAACCCTTCCCTCTCTGGCCAAATCCTCTTCTTACCTGATTTCTTCACAAGAGCCTAGGTTTAATATTTATTATGTTTCCATTATGTGTACATACTTGAAATGTCTATTATTTGGAGTGACTGAAATTTGTATAAGTAGCATTGAATCAGAAAAATAGGAAAGTATGAATCAAAGAATTAGGGGTAACACTGCATAATTTTAGGAGTTTAAAATTTTATTTTGAATTTCAAGAAGGAAAAGTCTCAAAAAGAAACAGTTGACATCATTGCCAATCTCACAAAGCCAACAACGTGGCAACACAAAAAATAAGCTACAGTTCAGCTTACTGTGACATGTGCAGAGGAACCCATTCTTGGAATGAAAATGAAAAGTGAAGTTCTTTGTAGCATCGGCATCGACTAGCCCAGGTTCCCCACCAGCTAAGCCATAGGAAACAGGGATGACGTGAGGTTTAGTGTTAGCTCAGGTGTGAGGTTCGACTGAGCACTGCTTGTGACTCTCCTCAGGGACATAACTGGGATGGCAGGAGCTTTAAATGAAGGTTCAAGCGAGAGAGGAGCCCCCTGATGTCTGCCTAAGGGCACAGGAAGGATGGATAAAGATGAAACGTTTCAGCCTCCTGTGAGCTGATAAACGTCTCCACATGTAGCATCAAAGATGTGCAACCTGTTAGGTACCATGATGCCATCCAAAAATACCCACAGCCAACAAGTCCAGAGTCCCTATTGTGTGTTGGCCTTGTTCTGTTATTACTGATACTATTACTTAACACTATTATCAGTCTACTCAATAATGTGCCCAAGATCAGTGGCTGATAACAGGATCCTCCCTGCTGTGGTTTGGCCATGATCTTTCCACACGTGTTCTTATCAGAGGCATGGGAGAGCCTTAGGCCAAAGCTAGCATCCAAGGGGATTATGGGACCCCGTCTTTTGAGTCGCTGTCTGACCATGAGACCTCTTCTTTTGGCCCATCTTCCCACCAAATGTCATTTGCTGTTAGGTTCTCACCAGAGGCTGAATCAATAAAGCAAAACCATCTTGGACACTGAGCTTCTAAGCATGAAAGCCAAATGAATATTGCTTGTTTATAAAGCAGCCATCTTTGTATTCGTCCCCACAGTCAGGAAACCGGAATAATACACAACTGAGCCATCTGACTCCCAGTCCATTTCATACACTCGTTATCAACGAGAAGACGCATTATTCTTACTTTATACAGGAGGCAATTGTATGTCATGGAGTACCTGTAATTAAAGTCTGCTGGAAGCAGACCAAGGCTTGAAACAACGCTTTCACATTTTATTTTGAGACAACAATGCTTTGGGTGGAGAGAGCTGAGGAGTAACTGTAACAGCCACCCAGACCCTGGAACCTGTTTCAACATACAAACTTGATGCTTGATGATGGTTCCTTACCACTTTGGGTGTCTTGCATCACTTGACTTCACACAGCCAATCAACTGTGTAATCAGGTTGACCAAGTACAGTAAAAGTCCTTTGGGGAAAAGCAGACAATATTGAAATAAATACAACATTCCATGTTTCTGTAGTAAATTATGATTTTAGCGATAATTTTAATTTATTATTTCATAATTTAAAACAGTATATTGCTTTACATATAATTATATAACAATTCCTTAACTGAAATAGATATTCAGTCTTGCATTGATTAGATAGTATTAGCTGCTATAATCAATAGCAACTTTATTTTGTTTTTAAATTTTATTGCATATGGTCATTATGCATGGTCCTGTTTTATATTCTCCCCCAAACTCCCTTGGCCTCCCTTTCATCACCCTTCCAACTGGTCAGTCCCCTTGCTCCTGTGGAGAGTTTTAATTCTACTTTCCTGTCATATAGACATCCATGATTTTATGTATCTATATAAAATCTAGGAACCACACGTGAGACCACACGATCTTTTCCCTTTCTGAGACTGGCTTAATTTGCTTAATCGGATTTTCTCTAGCCACATCCACTTTCCTGAAAATGGCATGTTGTTTTCTTCTTCTTGGTTGAAAACTTCTATTTGGTATAGGTATCACATTCTCTGTACCCTGTCATCTGCTGCAGGATACCTAGCATGGTCCCACTGCTCATGTATTGTGAATGCTGCTGCAATCAGCTTTGAAATGCAAGTGTCTCTGTGCCGTGTTAGCTTAGTCGACTCCAACTTTCTTTTATGTATTGTTTTTATTTTATGTGCAAGACTATATTTTCTGCATGTGTGTAAGTTCACCCATGTAATGCAATGCCTGTGGAAGACAGAAGAGGGTGTGGGATTCTCCTAGAACTGGAGATGTGAATGATTGTTAGCTGTCTTGTGAGTTCTGGAATTTGAACCCTGGTCTACTGCAAGAACAGCTAGTGTTCTTAACCACTGAGCCATCTCTCCAGCCGCTCAACTCCACCTTTCAATGCAAGCTTACTTCTCAGTGATGTGGCAGTCAGACCTGGGTGTTTCTGGAAAGTTACTTCTCTTCATAAGTAGATGAATCAGATTTCTAGCCCTTGATGCTAGAGCTGAAATAATTAACTAACAAAAGAAAAGGGTTTGTTTGGGAGCATGGTTTTGAGTTGCAGTCTAGGCCTAAGTGGCCTTATTTCCTGGGTCTCTGGCAGAACATATCAATGTAGGAACGAGCAGCAGAATAAATTCATTTTTGAAAAGCAAAGGAAACTAAGAAGAGGCTGAGATCCCACATCCCCCTTAAGGGAACACCCACTAGTAGGCTGCCACCTCTCAACTGCATCACCATGGGGACCAAGCCTTTCATGTGTGGACCTGTAGTGGATGTTCATCAAAGCCCCAGGAACAGGGCTATTTGCATGCCCAGTTGACTTCTATCATGACATTCCTGTTGCTTAGGACCTCACTCTCCTCTAAGATGGCAGGAGAGGAAGAAAGCTTAGAAAAATACTTCGGCTGTGCTTTATCCATAGTTCCTTAGGCGCAATACATTCCCACACATCATATAAGATAAAGACAGCTGTAATTCCTGACTTCCAGCTGCTTCCCGTCTACACCTTGTCCTATGGAAGACAGTCCTCAGTTTAAATAGCAAGCTTTCTACTACTGTGTAACTTTGAAAAGACATTATCAGCTGTCTGATTTTATGCTGTCTACATAACGAAATATTTTTACATTTTATGTTGTATATATCTATGGTCCAGAGGCTACAAAAATGCCTGTCCTTCGAAACATGGATAGAATCTGAAATATGTAGTTTATCTTATGTGCAAAAATGAGATAATCACTATTCTCCCTCAAAGCTAATTCTGTATGTGCATGTATACATGTGTTCGTGTAGGTGAGGCATATACATGTGTGTGCACATGGGGGATACACTTACCCATACATACTGATGCAGAGGCCAGAGGTTCAGGTTGGGTCTTTTCCTTTATCATTATTAATTTTATTCTTTGACACAGAGTATCCCTGAACCTAGAGCTTTCTGGAATTCTGGAGAACCTTCTGTTTCCACCAACACAGTGCTGGGATTATAGACACATGCCACTGCACCTGGATTTTACATGGGTGCTACAGATGCAGACTCAAGTCCTCATGGCAAACATTTTACCCATTGAGCCATTTCTCCATCCTCTAATTCATCTCTATAAAATTTTAAACAATTTTATAACATTCCAGATATTTGTCCAAGTGTTAGATATTTAGCATGTACTTTTTTCTTCTCTGTGTGGCCTTGTGTGACTATCTGTGTCTCTAGGGAAGACAACTAGACCACATCACTTTTGCCACCTTCAAACTTGAAGGTAATAAAACTGTATCCTTTCATTAAACAGAGATAATAAAACATATAACAAGGATTTTTGTATTAATTCCATTAATGTATGCAAATGTTTTTTATTTCATTGCAGGATACTATTATGTTTACCACTTTAGCTACTGTTGCATAAAATCCTAGATTCAAGAAATGCTTTGTAACATAATTGAAGTGTCAAGCTTTAGGCAATTTATGCAAAGACTAACCATGAGAGTTTATTTTTTGATTTTTAAATATTCTTTATTAATTCATTGATAATTCCATTCAAGTACTGTGATTTTTAAATAGGAGAATGGTTAGTCATTTTTCAAAAGCACACTGGGTTTAGATTTAGATCTGTCTAAATTATAGGTCAGCTACTTATGTGCCTAATAGTCATACACAAGCCCCTAAATTACTTGAGTCAAGATTCTAACTTTAAAATAAAGCTGACATGAATAAATCCTACAGGGTGGGGAAATGATGAATTCAATTAGAACTGCCTATGTATTGTGAGGTGTGAGGCATGTTCACAGAGCTCTACCTGCCCAGTGGGTACTTTTCTTATTCCTGCTGTGTGGTGGTCATTGGCCCTGGAAACTCCCATCATAGGAGAACATGGTTGATGTCTAAATGCTGAAGTGCAGTAGACTCCAGACACTGAACAAACCCTGGAAGACCTTGGACAATCATTGCAAACTTCTGGACCTCCAGTGCTGACTTCTGTAAAACACAAGACAGTTTTACAAACACTACAGATGGTTTTTAAATTGTGTTCTGTGTCCCAAGCTTTGTCCAAGTTCTCTTTGAGCCTTTCACTAAAGATGGGGAGAAGGAGCAAGAGGCAGCACCCCAGTCTTCAGGTACAGTTGTCTCTCCTGGATACGAAATACGTGTGCGTGGCCTGCACATGTATATTTTCTTGTAAATATAAATGCTTTAATGAATCATGCATGTGTCTAAGCTAATTTTTCAGTTAAGGAATCGTGTGACTGCCCCACGGAGCACATAAGACAGTAATGCTGAGCAGGTCTGGATTTGCACCCCGCTTGGGATCATTATGTGTTTAATCTCTCTGAGGTTTGTTTTTTTGTTTTTTGGGTTTTTTTTTTTTTTTTCGGTCTTTTTGAGACAGGGTCTCTCTGTAGCTCCAGCTGTCTTGGAATTCACTATCTAGACCAGGCTGGCCTTGAACTCACAGAGATCCGCCTGCCTCTGCCTCTCAAGTGTGTGCACCACCACGCCTGGCTTCAATTTCTCTGAGTTTTAAGTCCTTCCCTAAAGAAGGATAATGGACCCACTTCAAGGACCTACCTCCTGAACTTCTATTACAACTTAAGTGAGATCATCTTTTTAAAAAATTAGATGTGAACCATATTTTTATAACCACATGATAATTCATTCATCTTCTCATCATCTCAGACAGCAGAAATATCAACACTTTGTTCTCCCTGGGTCATAAAATTGAGCCAGTATCTTTAAAGATAATTTTTCCCTAATTCATGAGAAATGTTTCTTTCTAGCTACTTTTCTTTATGAAAACATCATCTAATTTCAACATTTGCAGCACTGAAATATGCGTATATATTTTTATATCTGTATATATGCACCATACATTAATGATGCAATCTATGTCTTGAAATTCAAATATGTGTACATATATAAAAATCACTTTGAGAAACTATTCTAGAATGAGGTTACTTTAATCCTACTTGGTACTTTACAATGACTGAAGACACCATTTGGCCATTTCATACACAACCTTTAGTCACAGAAAACGTACTCTTTCTTATACTATCATTTTTACATTTTGACATTTGTGATTTAAGAGGTCAATTAAATATCTACTCACCTTCCCAATTCCATAGGTGATTCAGCAGACACCTGCTGTACTCACAGCCTCCCAAAAGGGATGTACTATGGTTGTCTGAATGAAGAGCTCTTTTACCTCATGGTGCAATCCCTGTATGTGGGCAGAGAGGCGAAGTTTCTCAGTCTGCAGCTTGCGTTCTTGACTCTTATTTCCTTTCGCAGTGAAGTTGGCTTTCAACTTTAATGCTGCAGAAATTGGGTATTAAAAGAAGACACTCTCCCGAAGTGGATAGAGTGGAGATGATACATCAGGACTCGACTGCAGGCTTATGTAGCATCTGCTTGGGGAGACCACCAGGGAGCTTGCGTGCTGCTGCTTCTGACTAGAGAGTTAAGCTGTCAAGTGAATGAGCCTGGAGATGAATCAAACGCCCAAACCTTTCAAGGACTCCCTTTTCCTCCATCTTTCCTTTCATTTACCCTGTCCTGTCCAATTCAATAACTGAAAGAAGAATCCACTAGGATAATGAATATAACATTCCATAGAAATGAAGTAAGAATAAGTTTAAAATATATAAAGACTTATAATAAGTGATTAAAGTTGAAGCAAATTAATGAAGTTTGTTCCTTCAGTATGGTTCTTGGAGACTTTTCCTGTATGGAAATCCCAACCTAGCCATCACAAAGCATTTTTTATTGAATTCTTGTAATTGATTATTTTATTTCATAAAATGGAATTGTAGAGATACTTACCCAAAGGAACAAAATCGTGCAATGATTACATCATTCTTAGCCCAGTACTGGAAAGCAATTGGATCTTACTGAAAACTACTTAGAATAAAAGGGTGAGGAATGATGGTGGTGGTTCGGGGAAAATGTCAATCCAGTCAAAAAAAATCGGTAAAATTTCACCTATTGTTTTTAAACCTGGACTCAGGTGCATTGTAAACAAGAATTTAACTTCTGCATTTACAAGTTAGTGACCACCTTTACTGACATTATTTTATTTAGAGCATTAGTTATATGTTATCAGATCCTAACAGCACTTAGAATCTGCTTTTGCTAAAAAGCATTTACTGCTCACTTGGGCTTACAAGGCAGCTGAGAATAGGATAAAAGCTTGGCACTGCTGCCTTCTGTTTGTGCCCATCATCTTCACTCATCTTTCTGTGAGCTTCTACAATGACCTGTTCCAGACTCCTTGAAGGCACCTAAATATGCAGTCACCTTGGAGCCCGGGAACAACATGATCAATCAATAAACATCTTTACAAGGAACCAGAGCTACTTCCAAGCAGTGGTGACCCCCACGGAACAGCTCACTCTCCAAACGAGGGCAAGTTTCTTCGATGGCAAGGCTCTACCCTGCGGCAGGAGTGATGATCCCCCAGGAGAGTCAGATCGGTCCTCCAGAGTGAAGGCAGAGATAACTTCTCAGAACCACTTTGAGGAACCAGATTTGAGGTAATGATCAATCAGATGACGTTTGGACCAAGGCTGCTTAATTATGCACACCTCACGTGCCCTGCTCCAAACCTGACGTTAGTGTCCAGGACCCCAAGACAAACTTGTGGCTGCTGAACCCGTTTATCTGTTGTTCCTCCCAATGAGCCACAATGATTAATTCTCCTTTCTCAGCCCTTCAAAACTATTGCTTTCTAACCTGTGGTTGGGGCTCTTGAAGCCAGAGCTTTTTACATTAAATGTGGTCACAAGATGATATAACAGTAGCTTATAAAGCCAGTTAAGAATATTAAACATGAGTCTAATGGTTCCTGGGGCTTCCCGGCCCCCAGCCATAGCAACTCTCAGACTTTCCTGGGTCAGAATCCTTGCCAGTCTCACCTCTGCTTGTCTCCCAGACTTGCCTGGATGGGTTCCTTCTACCATCACAGCACTCAGGCAGGCTCCTTCCCCACCCCAGGCGTGGGGTTCTGAGCTCCCATTCCTGAGAATTCCTGGCACCTAGCTATCTCAGCTTGCAGACTTCCTTGGGTTCTTTTGTCTGCCCCAGACTGCTCTGCTCCTCCAGGTCTGCTAATGCCCCCAGATATGCCCGCAGTAAATTCCCTCCCCCGTCTCAACTCTCAGGCCAGCTTGTGTGGCTAGATCCCTTCCCTGTCCGAGACCCTGGTCATGAGTCCCCCTTCCAGACACTTCCCTGGGAACCACCATTTCAACGGTGTCCCTCAGACCTGCCAGCCCCCCAGCCTAACCTATCAGCTAACCTATTCACCTAGAATCCCCCACTCCTGCTGATCCAGGACCATGTGGAATCAATCCTGGGACCTCAACTGAGAAGTTGTACCTACTGCTAGGTGAACTGAGACCACTTATTTCAGCCCACTTATGGACATCAACTTATGGACTAAAACCTGAGAAGTTGGGGAAACAGTAAGCAAAGATACCAACATTCAACAAAGATGACATCACTCATCCATACCAAAAAACATCACCACGCAGGTCCAGTTGCTTATATCTCATTGAAAAAATCACACAAGAATAACCAAGATAACAAAACTTCAGAAGTTACCACCCCCACCTTATTGTCTCCTGAGAAACGCAGCCTAGTGGATGCACAAACAAAATACCAATTATAAAAATGCTCAAGGCACTCAGAGGCTATGACTAAAAGACTGACCAAAGACTGTGAAAAAAAAAGTTGAATGAAATAACTAAAACCACTAAAACATGAACTTAGAATTTAATAAAGAAACAGAATATCTGAAGAAAAGCCAAATATCTGAAATAAAACGAAATAAAAACTCAGGCAGGCAAACACAAAAGTCAGAGGGAAGAAGCAAAGGGAAATGGAAGAAACGGGTGAGAGAACATCAGATCTTGAAGACAAGGTTGGGAAAATGGATCACGCAATCAAAGAAAATGTCAAATCTAAAATAAGCCAGGAAAGGAATATGCAAGGCCTCTGTGAGGCTGTAGAAGACCAAGCCTATGCATCTAGGCAGAGAAAGGGGAGAAGAAACCCAGGTCAGAAGAGAAGGAAATACAGTTTTTAATATAATACAGAAAAGCTGGGTGTGGTGGCACGCACCTTTAATCCCAGCACCTGGGAGGCAGAGGCAGGCAGATCTCTGTGAGTTCAAGGCCAGCCTGGTCTACATAGTGAGTTTCAGGACAGCTGGGGCTACAGGGAGACCCTGTCTCAAAAGGACCAAAAAATAAATAAAAAATAAAAATATAAAAATATAGTACAGAATGAATTTATGAAAGAATATATATTTTATGATTAAATTCTACATTTATGTTGTCAAGGAATTTCTATTTCCAAAAATTTATTTGCAGTTCCATAGTTAGATGATTTAATTTTGTAAGTCATATTTCTGAAACTAGGAGTTTCTTTAATCAAATAGAAAACAAAGCTGTGGTAAAGATGAAAACAAACAGAAAATCCTAGATCTATTAAATCTACTACTCCTGTCATGGGGAATGAACAGAATTTATTATATATTGTTCTTTTTGGTCTTTTTGAGACAGGGTCTTCCTGTAGCCCCAGCTGGCCTGGAACTTGCTCTGTAGACTAGCCTGGCCTCGATCACACAGAGGCCTACCTCTGCCTCCTGACTGTTGGGATCAAAGGTGTGCGTACCACACCCAACTCTTTCTTATTTTGACTTTTATCTTTCATCAGATGTAGGTTAACATAGTTTTGAGACTTTTAGTATTGAGCACAGCATGAGAAGCCATGATCAGCTTATTTGGGGGTTTACATATTTGTTAGTATAAAGAAATCATTGGCTCTCACTCATTAAGTAGACATTTTGTTCATTATTCCTTCTATAGAGTTCATTTCATAGTAAAAAAGATACCACAATAGTTTTTATTGGGAGTAACTAGAGTTTAGAGAGGTTAAGCAAATTTCCCCAAATTACAAGGTTAAATTTTTATATTTATTTACTGATATGACCAAGTTTGAGTATTCCACTAGTTTATCTATAATTGAATAAAAATAATGCAAAGAAATATGAAGGAAATGTCGGAAAATTTTTATCAAATTTGAAACATTATACACACTCACACATGGTACATTTCATAATGCCATAATCAAATCTTCTTCTATAAATGGATCATTAATTAAATGAACTCCCTGAGGACATACCAAGTTAAATGTAATTGGAAATATTTTTTAAACTAAATCGGGTATTATCCATAAGGTACTAAAATGATTTCTAATTTTGGAACATTGTAATAAACATTAAAACATATGTAAAATAATAAAACTCGAGAGACCCTTTTCATTTTTATTATTTCATTGAAATAAAACACAATAAAATTAATAGTTTTATTAATTGTAGATGAAATAGAAAAATCATAGAAGAAAACTTCCCAAATCTAGGAAAAGAGATGACTATCAAGGCACAAGAGGCATGCAGAATATTAAGTAAACAGGGCCAGAAAAGACACTCCCTACATTGTATAACAGTCAAAACACTAAACATACAGAACAAAGTAAAGATAACAATTGCTGTGAGAGAAAAGATCAAGTCACACGTAAAGACAGACCCACCAGAACAACACCCGACTTTTAATGGAGACTATGAAATCATTCCCATTGAAGTCAGGAACAAGACAAGGATGTCCACCCTCTCTGCTTCTGTTCAATGCTTGAAGTCTTATGTAGAGAAATAAGACAAAGAAGATAAAGGGACAAAATTTAGAAAGGAAGGCATCCAAGTATCCATATTTGTACATGATATGATTCCATTCATAAAAGACCCTAAAGACTCCACCTAGAAAACTCCTAAAGCTGATAAATACTTTCAACAAAGTAGCAGGATATGAAACTAACATCACTGAATCAGTAACCTTCCTATATGCCAACAGCAAATATACCAAGAAAGAAATTCAGGAAATGTTCCCATTCACAACGATAGTTTCAAATTTCATATAGAAACAAGAAAAACCTAGGATATCCAAAATAATCCTGAACAATAAAAGAACTACTGGAGTCATTATCATCCTTGATCTTAAATTATATATACTACATAGCTATAATAATAAAAACAGCATGGTACTGGCATAGAAAAAGACACACTGATCAGTGCAATGTATTTGAGGACTCACATTTAAATCCACACATTTACAGTCACCTGATTTTTGACAAAGGAGCCACAATAACCCATTGGAGAAAAGGCAGCGTGTTCAATGAATCGGGATGGTCTAAATGGTTAGGTGCATGTAGAAGAATGAAAGAGATCCCTATCTCTCACCATGTACAAAACTCAACTCCAAATGGGATCAAAGACATCAACAGAAGACCGGACAAAACTGAATACCGCCTCCCCCCAAACAACCCAAGTAAAACTGGGCCAAGGTGCTGAACAGGAAGTTCTCTAAAGATGAAACACAAATGGCTGAGAAATACATGAGAAAATGTCCAACATCATTAGTCATTGGGGAAATACACATTTAAACCACCTTACCCCACTCAGAACGGCTAATAAAAGAAAAAAAAGACAAATGCTGAGGAGCTTGTGGAAAAAAGGGAACTCTTCTCCATTGCTAGTGGGAGTGCAAACTGGTGCAACCACTATGTAAATCAGTGTGAAGATTCCTCAAAAACCTTGAGATTGTTCTGCCGTATATCCAGTCATACCACTCTTGGGCATATACTCAAGACTCCATATCCTAGTGCAGAAATACCTAATCATCCATGTTCATTGCTACCCTTTTCATAACAGCCAAGTGGGGGAAAGAACCTAGATGTCCATCAGCATGTCCATTTCATTATCATGAATGGATAATGAAAGTGTGCTACATATAAACAATGGAATATTGTTCAGCTCCGAAAATTGAAATTATGAGATGTGTAGGAAATGGATGCAGTAGGAGGCAATCTGGGTTTCCTGTGGGGTCACACAGACCCAGAAAAACAAGCATCACAAACTTGTTCTCTCCCATAACTGGATGCTAACTTCAAATCCTAGATACTCATGTTTCAATCTGAAAATCCAGAGAAGTCAAGAAACTAGTAAAATGCCCATGGGGGAGGCGTCCTGGGAGGGGTGGTAGAATGCAGTTACAAGAATGCCTAAAACTGGGAAAGTGCAATAATGGACTAGGAAGGGTTCAATTGGGAGGGCAGGGCAGAGGCAGGGGTATGGGGAGGGATAACTAACATTAAAGGGCTTTAGAAAAAGCCATATGGAAACTTACCACTATGGAGGCTTTTAAAAATATATACACATACATTATAAAAAGAGATTAAAATTAGTTATCTTATAAACGGGAAACATTGCCAGTACTAGACACCATAGGCTAACAAAGTAAAAGTTCAATGCTAGAAATGGATTCCCTTCTTAAAAAATAGTTTATCATTTTTATTTTATGTGTATGAATGTATTTGCCTACATGTATGTAAGCACACCCATGTTGTGCAATGCCCACAGAGGTCAGAAGAGGGTGTCAGATGCCCTGTAACTGGAGTTATGGACAGTTGTTAGCTACCATGTGGTGCTGGGAACTGAACCTGGGTCCTCTGCAAAAGCAACCAGTGTTCTTAATTGCTGAGCCATCTCTCAGGCCCCAGAGTCCCTCCTTTGAAGCTGTTGACCAGGGACCCCATTAACCCTCAATCGATGTTGGCCATTTCCCTTGCTCTTGGTCACTCACCAGTCATTGTTGCTGAAGATACCACAAACATGAGAGCAAAGATAACCCAAGCTGGTGCTGACTTCAAATTTCCATCAATATTTCTGGCCTTCATAATGCTAAAAGTTATTATGTATGCTACCAAGAGAGAACATTAGTCACCCACCTTACCCAGCTGTGAATTCTATGAGCTGCAACAACTGGCCTAGGAAGCTATGCCTTCTAGTGCAAGAAGGAATGTTACTGGAGTGACCAAACATATTCTAATTTGATTAAGGCTCACTTCCTAAGATGGAACCCATGCCTGATTCTGGTACCTGCTTAGGAACCTGTGACTAGTCAGGTCACAGGGGAGAGCCTAATACTATTATTCTGCTGAATAGATATCATATTAAACTGGCTCTTAATTTCTGACTCAAATTTCTGACTCCTTAGGCTCAGAGATCATTGTGAAGTGGGGGTGGAAGGATTATAAGAGCCAGAAGTGATGGATGACCACAAGGAAAGTGAGTTTTCCAGATAGCTGGTCAGTTACTCACTGAAACTCAGAGCAATGGAGGCAGCATGCATAAGTCCTATGCAAGCTCAAACCAGACAAAATCCTAGCATAGAAATCACAACACTGGCTGAGGAACTATTGGCAAATTATGGCTTCTGGGAGGGATAGTGTTAGTCTCTTTCAAGGATTTGACCCTTAGTAAGTTAAGCAGGCCCCAGTGGATGGACCCACACTGAAGGAAACTTGGAGACACAAACTGGACTAGTAAGGTACACACACACACACACACACACACACACACACACCACACACACACACGTACAGGGTAGTAAAGAGAGGTGCAGATAGTGGGAAGGGTATAAATTTGATCAAGATATATTGTATCTAAATCTCAAAAATTCTATTACAAAGGAAAGAAGGATGTTAGACATATTTTGTGCAGAAGAGGTGCAGATAGTGGGAAGGGTATAAATTTGATCAAGATATATTGTATCTAAATCTCAAAAATTCTATTACAAAGGAAAGAAGGATGTTAGACATATTTTGTGCAGAATCAAATTCTCTGTCAAGGCTTGCCAAAAGCAGATGAAACGGCTGAAGACAGAAATTCAAAACACAAAAGGATGACTCTAAGAGCTTTGTTCAGGGTTGTTTCTCAGAGAGTGTGCGATGGCTTGAAGACAGAATTCATGCTTACCTTGTCCACCAAGTTCACTGAGCGTCAGCCATGGCTCCAATAGTCAATCTCGAGATGTTGTGCTTGACTTGAAATCTGGAATGGAATCTGGTGTTGCTTTCAGTCAAATGAACGTTAACATGTAGCTTATCACAGATACAATAGGTGCATAATAATGCAGGCATCTGGTCCCTACCCCGCTCCGTCAGAGGAAAGTGCCCAGAATCTCTGTCAATCGGGGTATAACGTTAATGAATTGCCAAGTACAGCAGTAAACTCAGATTAACATTCTTTCTAATGCAATTCAGAAAGATGTTCTAGAAGAAGTGTCCCCTATGGGAAATGGAAAATATTCCCCAGAAGACAACATGGGAGTCCATAGAGCAGTGAGGAGCCAAGAAGTCCGTTCATTTGAAGGTAATCTGAAGTGTTTCCTCCAAGTAAGGGAATCTTAGATTTAACTGATGAACAGATTAATAAGGAGGAGCAGCCATTTGTAATTCTGATCCCTGGGTTATCCAACAGGGCAAATCAGCCCATTCTCAGATTTCTAAATTAAATGAAAGATTTATTGTCAACTGTTTAGAGACAGTAAACCAGGCCAACTCTACATGGTTAATGGCCCTTGCTAACTCTTATGATGCCCCCAAATTTGTATCTTGGTTTGAACCCTGTTAAAGTCACCAGCAGCTTAGGGCAATGCAGTAAGTTTCAAATCCTACTCCTCTTATAAGTATTTTCTTGATGCTACCTCATTAATCTCTAGCTTGTAGAAGCAAGCAATAGAGAAAGTTCCATTATGAAAGAATCAGTTCATGTGATCTATGAACCAATGAAGGATAAGTAGTCTAAATGTCACTGGATAGAGAAACCTGTTAAATCAGTTATTAAACAGAACACAGTATGGGTGCTTCCTATTTCCTGCCCTTTATTTATTTACTAAGCACAGCTGGAACAAAGCAAAACAAAACAAAACAGAAACCTGTAATATGCAGGCTTAACTAATGCTTCAGGATCTGGGACATGGAATGTTGGATGCTAGAGATATTTTTGGAGTCAGTCATAGGATAAGCCCTATCTAAGCTGTGGAGCCAAATTCCTAGGATTGATCCTGTCTTCAGTTTGTTCCCTTACTTGTGAAGGTCACACCTTGAACCTGTTTTTACCTACCCTATGTTAAGATCTCACTTTCCTTCAGTACCTGGTTCTCCAGTTTCCCAGATACTATTCTGGGATCTACTCCAGCACAGATATTATTCTGGTCAATAATTTCAGAACTTGAATTCCCATCATAGAGTGGGGAATGAGGTTTTACAATTTTTTACCAATAATTTTTGGTGTTATTTATGTTGTCCACAGAGTTTTGCATTTTACCAATTCACAGATACCCTGAATCTATATCCCAACCATCTCGTAGGAAGAAGTCTCCCCAATATATTATTCATTCATTTCTTCATTCATTCATTCACCTTTTCATTGAACAAATTTTTTTTTTGCAATGCTCTGGTTGTTTGAACAGACGCAAATGAGACTTGATATCTACTCTTAGAAGAATTCAGTACAGAATACTGACACATTCACAAATTAACAAAATATATCAACTGATTACACAGAAATTTGAATAGAAAAAAACTAATTAAATTTCCAAGAATCAGGATAAGGAGAAAAAGGCCCCACGTGGAGAACCAAATATTGTTGCAATGCAAGCCACCTCCAGACTTAGTGCCATACAACAGTGATTCCATTTTATCTCCAGACTCTGTCCATAAGCAGTTGCTTGTTTTAGGGAAAATGTTTGCCTCTGCTTCCCAGCATTCGTGTCCATGGCTGAGAAGGCCTGAATCAAGCCACAACATTGAGGCTGGGACTTGGCATCTTCTGGAGGCATCTACCTTGGAACTGGCAGACAGCTGAGGCTGTGTTCAGCTGGAACACCTGTGTGTAGACTTTCCTAGTAGCCTGAACTTCCACACAGTATAGAAGCCTCCAGGTATTTAAACTTCTTGAACTGGTAACTCAGTCCCCAAAGATGAGTTTCCCAACTTCCAAGGAATAAATTGCACTGTGTTTTATTTCCTAGACTTGGACATTTTACTGTATCTGTTCTGCACATTATACTTATTTTAAGTGAGTAACCAGTCCACATAGGCTCAAAGGGATGCACTGATGTCAGGATTGTAACATCCTACAGAAGCCTGTGAGATCGGAGATACATTCATCTGTATAAGATGTAGATTTCACAAACAATCAAGAAGAAAAGGTGCAACACTTTGTGCAAAGACATAAAGCATCAAGGACCAAGCTGCCATTAGGAAAGAAAACACATGAGCGTGTCTCAGTGATGACAGTCATGAAGGGGAATTGGGGGGAATTTATTAGAAAAATGTTAGCATTACAGAAGACAGCTTGAAAAATGATTCAAATACCAGACAACAAGCCACAAAAAACCAACCAAGGGTTGTGATAAGTTTCAGAGCTGAGGCAATGGCAGTTGGGCTTGAAGGAGGAAAGGCTGGAGGAGATGGTTAGGATGTATAGTCCAAATGAATGTGAAGTCAGGTCATAGGCTGTCTGGCTGAAGAAGCGCAGCTATCTCTAATGTTACCATCCCCTAATTCATTGTGTTTCACATGCCCTAAAGTCTCTAAACAGATGAACAAATAAAGAGAGGGAAGAAATCCAGATGGACAAACATAAGCATCTCACTTTGTTGAATCTGGGTAGTAGAATGCATCCTAGGCATAGCCTGTGGACAACGCCATGGGATTTCTAGAATTATGATCTGATTTCTTACAAGCAAAATATAGCCTCAGAATGTTCATATTTTCTGAACACAGCACAGCAGATTTAGAATGAAGTCAGAGAAAATCAGCTTCAGGAGAGGGACTAGAACAGATGCTTATTACTGCTTGAAACCTTAGACTTAGCCGAGCCAGAAGCTGTTGTGCAAGTCTGACAGTAATATATTCATTCTTTTCAAAATCATGTTCGTACTCTATCTCCATCCTCTAAAAATTCAGGGTCTTGAAATATATAAAGAAGAATTTAAACAGTTCTGAGATCCCCCAGCTTCAACATTTAGGAAAGAGAAACAAGAGCTTGAAACAGTCATAACATTCACAAGCAGCAAGAAGGGTTGGGGAGGGAGGTCCTGCTTGAACCCACAGCCCTGGAGGCACCTGTCAGTATGGGTAACAATCTGAAAATGATCACATGCTGAGATTAACATGGGCCCACAACCATCTAAAGAGCCTATGTTAAACTCCATTGTTCTTGTGCCTAGTTTTCCGAGGCATCTTTTTTAAAACTATTTTTTATTGATTGATTGATTGATTGTGTGTGTGTGTGTGTGTGTATTTCATACAGAATATCTCAAATGATGTTAATCATCTTTATACCC
The DNA here is from genome assembly GCF_000622305.1 of Nannospalax galili. NCBI lineage: Eukaryota > Metazoa > Chordata > Mammalia > Rodentia > Spalacidae > Nannospalax > Nannospalax galili. The sequence goes on from NW_008345364.1 coordinate 148,332, forward strand.
CCATCCCAAATGGCACCCTCCCGTAGCCTCCTCCCCCCACTGGAGCCCATATACTCTGTTATCCCTGTCACTGCCCACTGTGTTGTCAGTGCCCCTAGCCATTCTCCAGTGCAAGCTCATCTGCTGAGTCTGGCCAACTTATCTAGAGTTTCTTGTTGTAGGAAGATCAGCTGTTCTTCACCTAGCAGCAGTTAGTTACCAACATTCCTTCAGATAAGATTGAGGTCCGCTGTTCATTTTCCCGGTTCTGTGCTGGGTTACTGTGTACCTGAGTTTGCATGGTACTTGTATATGCTGACACCATTGCCATAGAATCATATGAGCAGGTTCCCAGGAGCTTGTAGGACTCTGTTTCCATATGGTCACACACATCCTCCCTAGCTCTTACAATCTCTCCACTCCCTCTTCTGCAATGGTCCCTGAGCCACGGGTGAAGTTTAATAAAGGGGTCCTGTCCAAGGATCATTATTTAACAGACTCTTGATGCCTACACTTTGGCCATTTGTGACCTTTGGTGTTCCTGGCCCTTGGCTGCATGAGGAGCTCCATTATGAGAACTGATTCCTCAGTGTCCTCTTCTTTGTCCCTGTTCTATGTTCCATGGGCCTTAGGTGTAGAGGTTGCATTGCAGATGTGTCCCTTAGACCTGGACAATTCATAGACAATGTCCATGTGTGAACAGTTGTATGGCACCTGGTATTAATCTCTGACTGCTACAAAGTGAGCTTCTTTGATGGGTGGTGACTGGAATATTTATCTGTAAATATAAGTATACATATTTTGCACATAGTAAGAAATCACATTAGTCTAGCAATGTGAGAGTTTGGGGGTTTTCTCTAAGATCTATGACCACTTTGGCCATGTGTATTATATTATGGTACAGCAGCACACTTGAGTTTCCTCTCCTTAAGTGGGCTTTTAGTCAAATTAGGTAGCTGTTGATTGTCCCCAAGACAAAAGCGCCACTACTGCACCAGTGGAGTCTGCTGTGCTGGCTGTTGATGCGGTTATTTGGTCTTGAAGCTGGTGCTGGATCATCCACTGATGTTTTCCCGTGGCACCTTCATAGCGTTCTCCAAATCTGTAAGAGCTCTCCAAGGCATCTTTTAAAAATAAATATTTCTTTCATTTTATTTTATGTGTACGAGCATTTAGCTTGCATGTATGTAAGTATATCACATGCATGCAATGCCTTCAGAAGCCAGAAAAGGGTATTAGAATCCCTAAAATTGGGGTTAAGAATGGTTGTTAGCTGCCATGTGGGTGCTGGGAACGAAACCTGAATCCACTATAAGAGCAGCCAGTGTTCTTAACTGCTGAGTCATCTCTCCATCTCCATCTAGGGCATTCTCACGGATTCAGGAAGCACTGTAAGAGTTTTAGAGAAGGCTGAAGAGTTAAAATGCTTGCCTTGTAAGCGTGAAGACCCAACTCCAGATCCTGAAACACACACAAATGCTGGCTGGACATGGTGGCCCATTTGTAATTCCAGACTCAGAAGGTGGAGGCAGGGGATCCCCAGAGCAGGTTGATTAGCAAAAACAGATATATGGCCAAGCTCTGGGTTTGACTGAGAGACCCTGCCTCAATGAACAAGGTGCAAGAACATCAGACAATGATTCCTGCCATCAACTTCAGGCCTTCCCCTACACATGCCCACACACATGTGCTCACATATGTATAATCATGCATACACACAAGTGCATAGCACACACACATGAAAATGGAAGAAATGAAGGCTTGTAACATGAAAGCAGGTGGGGAAGAGAAGTCCCCCAATACCATCAGCTACTTAAATATCAGTATTAAAAAATGACCCCATCATACATCATGACTGATCACAGTGTCTTATCATGAATTTAATTGTGATTGGGAGCAGAAACTGAGTCGGGAAATTTGAGGAAAGCTAGGGCTTTTTTAAGGGCAGCTCCAGCTGCTGGGACCAAAGACAATCAGGCCACCAGTAAAGCCTCATTCTGAGTGTAATACAAGTATCTGTTCTCTCCCCAGTGTGTTCTATTGATTGCAGACACTACATAATTACTTTCTGAGATATACTTTTCCCTTCTTAACTCCCTCTACATGTGAAATGGACTGTAACGGACAAATTAGCTTTTCTTCCTTTCCCAGCTCCTAAATTCCTTAGATTTTTTTTCCTGATTGGGTGATTTTCATCTCCTACCCAGATAGCAGCAGAATTGAGGGTTAGTGGTGTGCTACATGACCAGTGAGAAAGTAAATGCCATCCAACGCAGTGTCCAGAAGTCTGTAGGAAGAGAGCTCCAGAGCTGAAGTGGTATCCTAAAGTGTCACATCGAATCATTACCATAGCTATGGGACAACAGGAAGCACTGACGGAGAGGCGCGTCCCAAGTACTCCTCCTCCCTCAGTTGCAGCATCACAAGACCCTCAGGCATCCCGATTCCCAGGCCCTTTCATCACCTCTGTGTTTGACCAGGGGCACTGACTCCATCGCACTTTGCCAACAATTGTACATCATTTTCCATCATTCTTGCATTCTATCTGGGTGACATGGCTTTCCATCAGCCCGAACCCTCACCCAGCTCAGTTTTTAAAAAATTGTTTATTATTTTTATTTTATGTGTATGACTGTATTACCTGCATGTGCGTAAGTGCACCCTGGTAGTGCAAAGCCCACGGAAGTCTGAAGAAGGCATTGGATTCCCCTGAAACCACAGTTATGGATGGTTGTTAGCCACCATGTGGATACTGGAAACTGAACCTGAGTCTTCTGTAAGAGCAGCCAGTGCGCTTAACCACTGAATCATCTCTCCTGTCCTCACCCATCTCGGTTTTATTTCATTGCTTCTTTTCAGACCATCTGTGCCAGCAGGAAGGGCAGCTCAGGGAGTGCATTTGGAAAGACCCCTGCATCATTAATTCCCAAAGCTAGAGAACCTCAGCTAGTCCACCCTTTAGGTTGTAAACCTAAGATTCAGGGTTGAGAAAAAGTTGTCATAGGCTGTTATGGTTTGAATATGAAATGTACCATCTGGTCCTCAGCTGGTGGTGCTGTTTGGGGAGGTCATAGAATCTTCAGGAGGTGAGGCCTCACTGAAGGAAATAGTCATTGTGTCTGGCTCTCTGCTTCCTGGTCCAAGGAGATGTGAGGAATGCTTCATGGTACTTCTCCCATGAGCTTTCCCACACCTTTCCCACCATGACGGACAGCAACCTCTGAGCCACGGATCCAAATAAACCCTGTCAGCTATTGGGTCATGGTGATAGTAACAATTATTGATAAATATGGTAAACATGATCTTTGCAGACTGAATACCGGGGAACTATTAAAGGTAACTATTTGGTAAGATGTGCAGGGTAAAGGCTTTGTCAGAAGACAGACCTGGATGGCCTGCTGAATCCCTTTAGTCAAGAGATGGCTTTTGCTTTCCACAAAACACATTCCCAAGGAGCATCAGAGAAAGCGTGAAACTGCTCCTCAGTTCAGCCCCAACCTGCCGTTCCTTATTTGTTCTCACTTCTTTGGGGATTGTTACCTTTTTCCATACATGTGTGTGCATAATCATCTTCTTAACTCCGTATGATTCTTCCTTTCCCATGCACCATGTGTAGGTAATGATCCTGGTAATGTTTGCTCAATATCCAAGTGAGGAGATAGAAGATTATCAAACATTATTTTTTCATCGGTGTGAATTTTTCAGTGAGGAATGAAGTGGGGGTAGGGTGAGGGGTTTACTAATGTAATTAGAGTTCTTGTTGAATTTAAGGAGCAGTGAGTCAAGGTGAGTGGGGCAGTAAAGAGATATAAGCAAATCACCCCATATGAGAGCAGTCAGAGGTGGTTTACTCAGAACTTGCTGTTCATGGAGGCACCTACGGTCCCTTGCATTAGCACAGGTTACCAGGCAAAGCAATTGAAAAAGAATTCCAGGACTTAAGCTATGCTCTGAGGGGACATTGCAGGAAGTGGTTGCCAAGTAGAATCCTAGGGACCTTCAAGGGGAATAGACATGTCTTGATCTGGTTGCTTCTGCTCTAAGAAGGCTGCAGTCACTGATCAGGTCCTTATCTTCTTGAGAGGGCCACTGCTAGAAAGATCAGATCTGGCTTCCAGTACTGGATGCTGCAAGGGCTACATGTCGTCCCAGCACTATGGTTAAACAAGGTCTGGCCACTGTCCATCTGGATACTATCTAGCATCTTACTGTATCAAGGCTGGCTAGATGGCTACTTCAAGTGTAGAGCTCAAAAACAATCTCAAAATCTGGATGTAAGTGAACCCTAAATATTAAAGCATATTACTCTAATAAGAACACAGTAACCTAATGAATGTCAGGGTTCTCACATTGGCCTCCACAAGTGTGCACGCTTTTGTGTGTACTCATACACTATACACACTATATGCGTGCACCACATACATACACAGAACACTGAACAAAATGTCTAGAAAAATACTATCATCTTTTACTCATTTTTAAGTCACGAATGAATTATTGTGAATAATGTATTTAAAAATATATAATACATGGGCATGGTGGTGCACACCTGTAGTCCTGGCACTTGGGAGGCAAAGGCAGGCAGATCTCTGTGAGTTCAAGGCCAGCCTGGTCTACATAGTGAGTTCCAGGACAGCTGGTGCTACAGGGAGACCCTGCTTCCAGACCAAATATATATTACACATAGACGAGGATCACAAAGTGGACACTATGTTATAAAACTCAAAGACAATACGGGCAACTTCCATGGACGACCTGTAAGCTTATCACCAGATCTATCAACTTCATTCCTGAGAGGTAACCATCATTAAGATCTTTTTGTGAAATCACCCTAGGATAATCCTGCTGTATTTTATCACTAATCTTCATATCTTGGACCATTTGCTTCTTCCTATGATAGTCTTACTTAGACATCTCTGTTCTATGAAGATTTGTTGAAGTATCAAGCTATTGCTTTAAGGAAATTTATTTCTCCAGAGATGGCTTGGTGGAGACTATCATTCACCTATGATACATCCCATAACTTTGAGAGACCCAGACTTAATATCAGTTTCCCTAACCCCATATCCATCCACGTATGATAGGAACAGGAATCCAAAGTCAGCTGACCAAACTGTCAGAATCCTCCTGTACAGAATATAGGATGACTTTCCTTTTCAACCTGGAATTTCCTCAGACTGTGTGGCTAAAGGGGTAATTCTGACAGTTTCCTTTTGTGCTCAGTGTCACACCATGAGAGGTAGATATTATTGTCCACTTGACTGATGAGGGAACTCAGACAAGGCAAAGGGCAGCTCAAGGTGTTACTAGAAATAGAAGATCTGGGATGCCCTCCCTAGATTTCACATTTCTAATAAATACCTAATTTCTTATTTCTTCCTGTGGATAGGCCAAGGATATAAGTGACAAACACCCCTGTACACCCAGTCTCTTTGTCTGAAATGGAAGAAAATGCTAGATGTGAGCTTTGATACTGATTAGGCATGAATCTGACCTTCTATCATTTTCAATAATTTCCTAGAGAAAACTGCACATGGAGGAGCAAAGATTGGATCAGCCCTCCAAGAAAACATCCATGAAACATCAGTTAGCTTCTCAGTCATTTATCATTTATTATTTCATCTTTTGACAAATATTTACTTCTTAACCCATCTATGAGATAAACATAGCATGAATTTTTAATATGATTTGGACAAAATATAATCCAGGCTTAAATGAAGGAAAATGACCTGACAAATAGAGCTGATGAAGTCTAGTATTTACCCCTCAGGGAGGTAACACAGCCCAGAGTGCATCTCAGTGATCTCTGTCACATGGGCCCTGTGGTGTGGCCCTTTGAACTGTAAGAACACTTAGAGAAGCCCAGCAAGAGGCTCTGTCCACATCTGGCCGTGATTGATTTAAACTGAGTTTGTTTGTTTGTTTGTTTTGTTTATTGGAGTCTATATATGGTCAGCCTTAAAACACCAAATTAATATGTGATAACAGGAAACAAATCAATGAAGACAGTGTTTTTCTATTACAGCTATCTAATCAACTAAGTCTACTCTACAATCAGTCAATGCTAATTGACCAACTTGTATGTTTCTACATTAAAGCTGGCTTCTAAAAAAGTACAAAGAATGTATAAACTTGATCCTTTACCCAGAGGGGCTTAAAAATGTTTCAGAAAGAACAGTCACATTGAAGAAAAATAAGAGGGCATAAAGGTTTGAGTCTTCAAATAAATATTCCATGGGGCATTTATAACCAATACTAACAATACCCCTTTGGGTTCATTTGAGCTCCATTACTTTGTTATGGGCCCTGTACCATACTTTGGAAACAATCAGAAAGATGCCCAATTTATCTGTGATTACAGATAAATAAGTATCAATGGCCTGCAGGTTAGACTTAGAAATTCCTCTCCAGATCTCAGGCTAACAATTCCAGTAAGAATATATCCTTTTCTGTTTCTCTTTATTTGAGATTAAATTTGGAGGAACTGAAATTTGGACTCAATGAAGGAAAGCAGGAATTGACAAAGCGCACAAGAAATGCCTGCCTTATGTGCACCTGCCTCTGAGTGCTGGGAACTCTGTGCTTCCTATCGAGAAAGTGCTGGTTCGATGCTACTGGCATGTGGCAGGAGAAACAGGGTTCTGTAATTTTGAAAACTCAACTGATGATCACTTCTTAATTCGGTCATAAGGGGAGTAGTATACTTCATCTGACTTCATCGGACACATTTTTACATTGGGGAAGAGGTCCCTTCAACTCCATCTTGATAGAATTCCTGAGTTTTCATTAAGTTTCTCCAGTGCCATCCATGTGTCTTATAAAGCTGGAGAGTTCTCCACGTGACACTACTTGTTAGAAGGCAGGGTGTAAAATGTAATTGCTTTGGTAACATTTTGTAGCAACACCAAGGAAGTCTTTGATGTCTGTCTGGTTTCAAAGCTCAAATAATACCAACTATGTTTTTCTGTGCTGCTTTTTTTTTTCTTTCTAAGCTACATTTGTGTTAATCACAAGGTGCTGACAGCTCCACAAATATTCCTCTGCATGGTACTCAGCTGATACTTTTAAGAGCCCAATAATGTTTCAAATGGGGTGAAGAAAGAGCTGATAAAAATACATTTCCCAGTGTTAATAGCCAGAGCTTTAGATCTCCAAAAATTGTTCTTAGCTCCGAGGTAACATTACTTCAAAGAGATGAAAACCATCCAAATGGAATAGAAAAACCTTGTCTCTTCCCGAATCACATTTCGGGCAAGGAGAAAAGAAAGCCCTGGACATTATTAATCAGGGCAGGAGTGGAGTGAGGCAGGGTAGGTATTTGCATAGCAGTTTTGCTGCCTTTAGGATCCAGTGCCCCAGGAAACCCAGCTAGGAGATGATCCCAAACCCTGAACAGATGGTCTTTAAAATGATCATACAGATACTCTTTCATAATGAAGCCACAGCGTCCTGTAGGATTCGCAATAGGAACTGTTCATACATATGAAAAGACAGATGCTGCTTTCGATGTGCTTGGTGTTTCTCTGACTGAATCCAGGAAGAGCCATTAGCTATAACTTTACTTTCAAGCAGTTGAGTTACATGGGATGTTAGTCTCATCGAATCAATGTCAAAACACCTTTTAAATGGAAATTATTTTTTCTCTGGGGTAGAAGATGGAGGGCATATATTTAGGAGGCCAGAGAATTAAATCCCCTTTGTGATATATTTTTTATTGTTGCACAGGATGTGAGAAATCTGTCAGGCTTCTTTTTGCAATTCTTTGTCAATGAGGCAAGATATGTTCAAAAGGCATAGATTCTTTTCATCTTCTTTTTGGCCTAATGAGCAGTGATTAGATGGACTATAGAAATAATGAATTCTATAATTTGGGTAAGAGTGATTTTTTGAATGCTGTGCCGGATAACAGGAATCTCAGTTCTATTCCAGAGTCTGTCATTCCTTGGCTCCATTGTGAGTTTAGGCAAAGCAATTCCCTTCTCTGGGTTCTTCTCAATTCAAATGAAAAGACATTTGGAACATCTCTTCAGCTCACAAACTAAGCAGGGTCTCTGGATCACCTGAGGAGTTCTCTACAATATATTTTCTAAGCCCCAAATCATCAATACAGAATACAAATCTTTAGAAACAGAGCTCTAATAAGCTATGCTGTTTTCATTTCAGATTTTGTCTCAGACTTCTCAAGCTAATTTTAATTTTTCCCAAGCCTGTGAGAGAAAATAATACAATAATACGATTGTTTTCTCATAATTAGTTTTAAAAACATTTCCCAGCTGAGCTTGTGACTCCTGGTTGGGACCTTTTAGGTTGGAAACTATTACTATAGCTTTTAAAACATAAGGTGGCAAGCACGTGCAGACACATACACACACACACACACACACACACACACACACACATACACACATACACACACACACACACATACACACATACACACACACACACACATACACACATACACACACACACACACACACACACACACACACACACACCTCTATTCTTTCCTTCACCCGCAGACACATGTATTACCATTCACATTCTTTAAGATACTCCTTCAGACACACTGAGGTCCTTACTCTAATTGAAAGACACGCCATGTATGGGTATGCTAGCAAATACATTAATGTATGTATGACTATGTCTTGATGAGTGTGTGTGCCTGTAGTGATCTTCATTGATGTGTTGAACAATTCATCCATTTGCAATTGCTTAAACTTAATATTCTTCCACTGAATTAATATATTTTATTTATACCGGTAATTAGGCACACAAGTAGGCATGGTAAAACATTTTGAAATTCTCAGCTTCTAGAATCTATTCTTCATAATTAGAGATGTGGATTTATGGGGGGAAATCTTGTGATCACTGCAGCTGTTACAATACTTTTAGCATGAAACGACTGACATACTGGACCAGCAGGTGGCTAAATCCAGGTCTGTTTTCAGGTATAACACTGTGTAGCAACTGATCGTGGTGTAAGGATGAAAGGTTTGCACTACTACCGAAAAGGTTCAGCATTTTGAATATCAATTACATATGCCAGCCAGTCTCTTTTTCATGAAGCAGCATATTTAATGCAATATTTTTAATTTACTGTTTAAAATGAATGTCTAAAAAAAGAGCTGTACTGCAGAGACGAGATCTAAACTTAATCCCTCCTAAGGAGTCCACAGCACAGGTGCAGGTGCAGGTGGTCACCTCAAGGATGAAGGTGGTCACCTCAAGGATGAAGAGGGCTAAAGTCACTGAGTATGCCTGAGTATTTTCTACCTGCCAGAGAAAAAGAAAGCAAAGCTAAAGTTTATTCAGGGCAGGAATTCTAACAGAATTCCTCCCTAGACACAAGATCCCCAAAGGACCAAGCCTCAGTGGGAGGTGGTGTCTGAAGGAATCACCTGCCTTCATCTTGACCAGGGGCAAGGGAGAGTTCTGAGAGTTTGTTAGCATGGATTTCTCTTCATATACCTTTAGGATTATATGTTTGTTGGCTTTTTATGTGACAACCATACACTTTACATTCAAAGGGTATCTCACTGTGCACTCCTAACACTGCACGTTTAACACTCATAATCTCAGCTAAGCAACGGAATCGCAGTGGTTAGAAGGTTTCAGCTAGAAGGAGAACTGCTGGGGATGTAGCTCAACTGGAATCAACCTTGCCTGGAATGCACAAAGCCCTGTGTTGTGCTCTCCAGCACCACATAAGACTGACGTGGTGATTCATATCTGTAACCTTAGCACTCGGGATGTGGTTGCAGGAGGATCACAAGTTCAAGGTCATCCTTGGCTGCTTAGGAAGTTGGAGGCCAGCCCGGTCTTCATGAAACCCTATTTTTTTTAAAAAAAGATGTATCAGGTTCTAAAGACCTAATGTATAGCATAATTAACTCTGTTTCTGTATTTTTTGCCCTCCCTTAAATACACACACACATACACACACCTATACACATATACACATACACAGATATACATATACAGACACACATACATAAATATACATATACATAAGCACATGCATACATATGCACACACATATATACATATACACATAAGCAAACATATATAGACATGTACACACATGCATATATAGATATACACACACATGCACACACATAGAGGGATGCATGCATATACACACATACATATCACAAATTAAAAAACTAAGCTAAAAGAATGTTCAGAGCAGAACACCATGAAGAGAGAATAAATAATAGAATCAGACCTGCAAAGATTTCAGATTTCAGAATTATGGAGCACAGCACAGGAAAACATTTGATTTACATAAGAAGTAAGGAAATAAGAATCAGGAGACTATCCACATGATGGAGTAGACCTTACTATCTAAACAGAACACTTAATCCTGACGTCATTAATACAGATGCCAAACAAAGCTTTATTAAGAGCTGAGCGAAGAGTCAGTGTACCAGAAGATGCAAAGGTAATAGATTTCTTCCGAATTCAGCACAGGAAGACAGGAAAAATTATGAACTGTCAGAAAAAGAATGAAGGTCTTGCCAATTCCAGTCATCAGATGATGACATTAGGAAGAAGAGACATGAGACAATTTTCGATGCAGTTATAGCTGGAACAAGCAAGAATGATTAAAATATGTAAATTTCAGACCTTGTTGTTCAATAAAGTCAGACAAGATAAATAAAAATAAGCTTATGCTCAGAGATACCATGTGAGTGACCATAGAACACTAGCTGAAGTGACGAGCTGGAATACTGCCACAGTGAAAAACAGCACCTTGAGAAAGCTCCACATTTGTCCCAGCCACTCCACAGCAGCCCCAGAGGTCAGCAGCTCACAGGCCTGACACTGGACACTCAAAACTCCCAAGGAATTTAACCACTCGCTTCACAGTCTACCTTCAGCAAACCCTGCCTTTTGTGTCGTTGTTGCATACAGGCAAAATCACGACATCAATAATCATTCCAATGATACTGTGCACACCAACACAGAGAGCGCAGGTAATAGTAGGAAGGAAAACAAGATGTCCTGAACGGTTTTCAGCAATAAATATGAAACCTGAAGAGTAAATCTATTTCTAAAGTTAACTCTACAAGAAAGACACATTGTAAGCACTGCTCTAATCAGGAAAGTAGCTTGCCTGTACCAAAGGTGAGATTCACAATTTTGTCAATTACCTTCTAGTCATGCAAGAGAATATTCTTATTGGTAAGAACTAAGCATTTTTCTGCATAAAGGGGCATAATGTCCATAACTTCCTTTAATATTATTTAATAAAAGTAAAATATATGGATGGATGGATGGATGGATGGACAGATAGATGAGGGAGATCTGCAAATCTGAGTGAAAATAATGTGAAAAATTCACTATTCTGTTACAATTTTCTGTGTCTAAAATTTCTCCAAGATAAAAAGTTAATATAATAATTTAACTAATTTAGTACTTAACGTCATCTCCCAAATAACAGAGGCTGAAGCTTTATAGGTATATTCTCTCAAATACATTACAAAAAAACAAGTTCACTCAAGTATACAAACTTTTTTAGAAAACCAAAAGATAAGTTCTTTCATAGCTTAATGTTAATATATTTAATAATGACACCAGAAAAGTCAATATTTTTGACCAAAACTGTTTTAAAAGTACAAAAAAATGGGATAGAAAGATGGCACAGTGGGTAGGCATGAGGACCTTAGTTTGCATTCCTAAGACCCAGTTAAAGCCAGATGGGGTGGTGTGTAACTGCAGCACTGGCATTAGGAGACCTTTAGATCAGGGTCGTGGGCTCACTGTCCAGTTAGTCTAGCTAAAATAGCAAACTCCAGGGTCACTGAGAAACCCCAGTCTCAAAAAACAGTAGAGAAACAATTGAGGAAAAACATCCTAACATCAGCTCCTCACCTCCACATGCATGCTCACACACGCACACACACACACACACACGCATATACTACACACACATACATACTAAAATGTAGAAAAACATCACAAAAATGTTGAATTCTTTACAGAAGTATGTTTGGCCCAACATTAGAACACTAAGCAGTATATTTTAATGTACAAAAAAGTACATAATTCAGTTCGGCAGCCATCCATTTATAAATTAGAAAATATAAACTATTTTTAGCAAGCTAAAAATAGAAGCATTCTCCCACACCTGGAAAGTAGTGCAAAAGAGAGAAAAGTCTTTAACAGTAAGTAGAAGTATTAGCTCTAAGATTAAAAACCAAACAAGGGAATCTTTAAACTATGGATTTATTTACTGTAGTAGCCCATCAATGTATCTTTGAGGCAAGGGAACTTCAAGTCGGATTTTAAGTTTAGGTTTAAAAGGGAAGGAGCCTAGAATTGACAAAAGTTGGCAAGGTAGAAATGGCCTTGAAGTGTTTAAGAAAAGGAAGGATGTATGTCAGAGCCAATGAAAATGAATGAAGAGAGATTGTGGGGCGGGGGCTGGAATGAAGGTGGCCTGGACCACAGTCTTCCAGGCAATTAGGGGGGTTTTACAGTTATTCAACATACAGCTACAAGGCAGGAAAAGATTCAAGGATGGATGATGCTATGAGCTGATTAAATGATTTTTTTTTAATCTCTACTATTAGCAAGATTTCACAATTCACTGAAGAACAATTTCCCCTTTAATAAACAATACCAAAATATCTATACTAACATACTTTGAGGAGCACCCACTGACTGCACCAGCTTACATTCCTATCGGCGGGGGGTAAAGTGGTTCCTCCTCTTTTCCCACAGCCTCACCAGTGATTATTGTTATTTGTTTTCTTGATAGCATTCTGGCTTGGGTAAGGTGGACTCTCAGAGAAGTGCTGGGAAAGTAGAACCTTGGGAATCAGCTGACACATCAGTGTGGGGGGGGCAGGGACAAAATCGGAGCAGAAGTGGCAGAGAACAGCTCCCAACTTAGATTAAGGAGGGTTATGTAGATGCCAACTGCAGAGACGAGACACTTGAAGCAGGTGTTGGAGGGAAAAATTCAGAGATCTGTGAGACTTGACATGCCCACAAGAGCTGATGCAGAGTCTAAGGGAATATTTAAGGGAAATAAGATATTTTTAATTTTATGTGTATGAGTGTATTGCCTGCATATGTTTAAGTGTACCCACATCATGCAATACCCACAGAGGTCAAAAGAGGTCCTTGGATTCCTTGGAACTGGAGTTATGGATGGTTGTTATCCACCACATGGGTCCTGGGAACTGAACCCAGGTCCTCTGCAAAAGCAGCCAGTGTTCTTAAGTATTAATCTATCTCTCTGGCCTGAGAATAAGGATTTTAATCCTTGTTTCCTCTCTGTCTCTGTCAGCAAAGTTCAGCTGAAAAGTTTATGGTTAGAGGACTGACACAACTAGCTAGGACCACTTGCCTTATGTCCTGATGAAACTTTCTAAATTCTCTCTGTCTCAGGAGACTTCTGCAAAGACTTTCAGATGGGGGATTATTAGCGTGTTTTCATTTCTAAATTTATAATAATTTCCTGGTTTAAGACTTTACTGATAACCAGTCAATGTGTAGGTTTCCTTCTCACTGCAACCAGTACCTAATGTATAAAAGATATGTGTGAATTCCCTCCAGAGTGTGTGCCCCCTGGGCCAGGCTGTAGCCTAAATAAAATACCTACTTCCTTACACTCCCAGAGTCCTGCCCAAACTTTCCTACAACAGAAATACTTCTGCTGTTCAACATGAGCCTAGGTGGTTGGCATGAAGTATTTTAGGGCTATAAACTTTCAGGTCAGCTGTAAGCAAACTGTAATTCAGATTTCTCTCCTTTCCTAGCTGCAGAGTGCTGGGAACTACTCTTGTCTGAGCCTCCTTTAGGCATTCCTAAGACTCACTGGATAGATTTTACTTAACTGATACATTTTAAGTATTTAATACTTTCTTCCCCTTCCAATGTTTATTATGAGAAAACTAAAGTTCTGAAAAGGAAAAGCATCTATCAGAGGTCACGGCAGGAACGAGGTCAAAGAAACAAGGTGCTTTCGACGGCTCAGATTCTAATCACCTTTTTCAAGCTTTCCTTTATCCTCAGGTGGAGAGTCATGGGTGATGCATTCTGAGCTCCTCAGAAGAGTGTCACATGCTTTGACAGGTGAGCATTCTTATATCTAAGTGATACCTGTGGGGTCCTGTGCAGTAGGAAGACTTGAAGAATAAAACAGCTCAAATATTCAAAAGAAGAAAATCGAGCATGGGAGGTAGACACACACTGCAGCGACTAGGTCAAGTTCAAGAGCCCGGAACCCTGTATTTTAAGAATTCTGTTCTACTTAGCAGGATCAGGTGCTTGCCCTCTTCCTTTGTAAGCTACTCAGGAGATGGATTTCACACTCCTTCCATTGTTCCTCAGTGAAAGCAAGCCCGGGTTTGTTTGTTTGAATCCTCCCATTCAAAGAAAGGCCAAGGCAAACACAAAAGAGGAGGACCTGGGATGTGCAACCCAGACCCAACGGCTTTCGTTTGTGCAATGAGACTTTGAAGCTTCAAGAAAGGCATTTGAAAGCAGCCACGATTTCAGATGGTGCGGTTTTCAGAAGGGGAGACTCTGAATCTTGTTTCCCTCATCGCCTCTCCTTCATGGTTTCTGTCTCTCTGCCTTTTCTTTCTGTTTGTTTCCATTACCTCACTCGCTTCCCCCTGGCATCCCTCTATTGTCCGAACAGTGAGAGTTTAGAAAGCAAGGTGAGCCACTGTCTGAGTTTATGACACTTTGGAGATGAAAGTTTCCCCTTAGTACTTGAATATACAGCATTTGTGTGCCAGGAAATCTACTCTCACAAGGACTGACGTAGATGGCACTTCTCTGACAGAAGGACAGATACTAGTCTCAGCTCAGCTCCAGGTTCACCTTTCCCAGGGTGTGTGATCTAGGGCAAAATACTGACTCTGTTATGTAAATGGGAATTGTTAGACCCAATGCATTAACTCCAAATTGCCCTGATTTTCCTTAGTTCTTCCCAGTAAGCTAGAACCAGTAGCCAAATGCCTATGGAGGTCAAGTTCAAATTCTTACACATTCCATTTCTTTAAATATAGTCCAAGTGAATATATTTCAAAACAAGACTCTTCACTGTTTGTGCCTTGTTAAACTGCATTAAGCACCTGCTAACCAGAGAGAAGGCAAACTTCTCAGCAAGAACCCCAACTGCTGTCTTTCTTTGGAGCTCTGGGTCTCAGCTCTGACTTGCTGCTGAGACACAAAGTGAGTCACTCACAGAGGTGAGTTTTTATAAGATGTCCTCTCTTCCTTTCTAGGTAGTGACTGTGTGCAATATTTCTTCCTGGGAGAGACTCATATGTGAACCCTATCAAAGCACAACCCCCAATGATTACGCTAATGCCTTTTGTTTCCTAATCAGCTCTTGAGAACCTTAAACTTCACTCAGTCTGTCTCATAAAATGAGGAAATATTATTTATCCAACAGTTTTCTTGGAAAGAGCCTTTCTGGGATTGCACAACAGCATCAAAGATGACAGAATGGTTCATCACTGGCCGGCATACATGGAACAGTTTTCAAACACGGTCTTGGATAAGTTACTTGTTCCCTTCTGTCTGTTGGCAGGAACAGACAAGTAAATAAACAAAACAAGCAGTTACCTTTTGCATCATGGATTGTGGCAGTAGAGGCACAGCACACAATGGGAACATACCTCGGCTCAACTAAACAATCAAAATCTTTATTATATATATGTGGGGAGCATGAGCACATGAGTGCAGGCACTACAGGGGCCAGAAGAGGGCAGCAGGTCCCCTAGAGCTAGAGTTAAAGGAGGTTGTGAGTCATTGTATGGTTGCTGGGAACAAACCTGGATCTTCTGCAAGAGCAGTGCATGCTTTTTATTACTAAGCTGTCTCTCTATCTTAAACAAAACCTTTTCAATCCCAAAACAGGCAAAGATTTTCAAGCCAGGACTGGAGAGATGAGTGAGGAGTTAAGAACACTGACTGCCCTTTCAAAGGACCTGAGTTCAATTCTCTGCACCCAATGGCAACTAACAACTGTTCGTAACTCCAGTTCCAGGGGATCCAATACCCTCTTCTGACCTATGCATGACACATTTGCATTTACTTACATGCAGACAATACATTCATACACATAAAATGAAAATAATAAATAAAATGTTTTAAAAAGATATTCCAGTCATAACTTTTAGTCTTAAAACTGCAGTTACTCATTTGAATGGAAAGAATACTTCCTCTCCATAGCCTAGCCATTTCTGACAGCATCCTGTGTTACGGAGGACAGTCCTCCAACACACGGACCATGGACAGATGCCATCTTCACAAGCTTCCTTGCACCCACTGGCCTAGGATCATCACAGCTAAGCTTGTGGACTGTTACTCTCGGCAAGAAAGGAGGGGCAGTGAGAGTCAGTCACACCTCCCAACCAACCAGTCGGCCCTAGTTGCACAAGGGGGAGGGGCTAAGGGCATAGAAACTGAGGAGACCCCTGGGAGGCTCTCTCGCCATTTTGTGCAGCTGTGGGGAAGTCATGAGCCACACCTGCATGGAGACTTTCCGTTGCAGCTTTAGGAGGGGAGCACCCACATTCCCGTAAGTAAACCCTCACCCATTGCTCTGTAAGTAAAAGCCCAATAAACTCACAGATTTCCTAGACTGCAGTTTGGTTTGTCATTGGGACAAAGGGAGGAGGGTGGATTTTGTTTAATCACTCTAGAAGGAATTTTAGCTAGATCCTGTCTGACCACAGCAGCCCATGGTTCCAAGGCTATGCTCCATTTTTATGCTATAGTATTACAAAGAGGCTGTTTGGTAAAGTACAGAACAAGGGTTTTTGTTGTTGTTGTTCTTGTTTATCTCACTTTAAATTTCACAATCCACTTGAGATCGTTTCCTCATTTGATAAACAACACTAAAATATCGATAATGAAATGCTCTAAGCAGCTGCCCTTGGCCGCTTCAGTTTGCAGTCCTATCAGCAGGGGATCAGGGCCCCTCTTTACCCACGTTCTCACCGCATTTATTGTCGTGTTTTATTGATGATAAGCATTCTGACTGGGGTGAGACAGAATCCCGAAACAACATTACTGTGCATTTCTCTGATGCTAAAATTGTTGAACACCTTTTCTTTAAAGATTTTTATTTTATTTATTTATGGTTTTTTGTGTATATGCACAATTATGTGTGCATGCCCTCAAGGACCAGAAAAGGGTGCTTTCTACTGTATTAAACACTTATCTGTTGCTGTGATAAACATCATTACCAAGGCAACTTATAGAAGAGTTTACTTGGCTTACACTTCCAGAGGGGCAAGAGTTCATCATGGCAGGGAGGCATGGTGGCAGAGGAGACTGGAGCAGAAAACTGAGAATTCACATCTTCAAGCAGACATAGGAAGTAATGGAAAAATAGTAATCCAGCCAGGCTTAAGAACTCTCAAAGTCCACCCCAAGTGACATGCTTTTTCCAGAAGCATGAAAGACTTCCTAAAAGTTCCGTGACCAAATGCTACCATGAACAAACTGGGGACCAAGTGTCCAAATACTTGGAGTTGATGAAGGACGTTCTCATTCAAACCACCACATCTACCCTGGAGCTGGAGTTACAGTCAGCTATGAGCTACCCAACATGTGTGCTAGAACGGAACTCTGGCACTCTGGAAGAGCACTGAGCCATTTCTCCAGGCCCTGACCACTTAAAAATAAGCTTACTCAGGAGCTGGGAGCAGACCAGGGAAGCAAGACCAGGACCTGCATTGTGGGTGGATCCCCAGGGTGGGGTTCTCAGGTCCTGCATCGTGGGTGGATCCCCAGGGTGGGGTTCTCAGGTCCTGTATCGTGGGTGGATCCCCAGGGTGGGGTTCTCAGGGACTGCATCGTGGGTGGATCCCCAGGGTGGGGTTCTCAGGTCCTGCATCGTGGGTGGATCCCCAGGGTGGGGTTCTCAGGGCCTGCATCGTGGGTGGATCCCCAGGGTGGGGTTCTCAGGTCCTGCATTGTGGGTGGATCCCCAGGATGGGGTTCTCAGGTCCTGCATTGTGGGTGGATCCCCAGGGTGGGGTTCTCAGCAAGTCCACGTCTCTTGCTTTGTCCACCAGTAAGAGAAAACCAAGTACTACTGTGGCCTCAGTGCTCGCAGGATCTTCGCACTTGCACCTTGAACTTGAAGCCTCCCTGACACAGTGTGATTTTCCCTTTTCTTCTTTGATCTCTCCTGCTTTTCAGAAAGTAGCTTTCTGGGGCTGGAGAGATGGCTCAGGCTGCTCTAACAGAGGACTCCAGTTGAGATCCTAAAATCTACATGGTGGCTAACAACCATCTGAACTCCAGTTTCAGGGGATTTGACGCCCTCTTCTGACCTCTTTGAGCTTTTCATGACACTTACATATATGCAGGCAACACGCATAAAATAAAAATAAAAAGTTAAGTAAAATATTTTTTCAAAAAAGAAAGTAGCATTCTGTTACATCTTCAGGTTATAGGCAGAAGCCCTATTTATAGCTCTACAAAGGATTCTTGAAACCATGTGCAGTCACCACATGATAGCCTAGCCATTTCTAACACACAATAATGTACACATATGCACATGAACAAATACACACACTCACACAAACTCCGGAGATACCAGCTTTACGGAGACAGATTCAGTGTATAGCTTCACCGAGAACACAAAATCCCTCAACCCAATGACCAACGACTGCTAGATGCACTGTCATAAGAAGACTTGAGAGTCTTACTTTGGGGTAAATATCTAGTTATCAAGCATTTCAGTCAATAAATACGATATTATCTCAAATGGGTCTAGAGAAGATAATTTTGCTGTGATCCACTTGATTTTAAAGGTTCCTCTAGACCTAGTTAGTAAAGCCTCCCAGATATAAAGGTTCATTTAATCCCTTATGATGTGGTCAGGATAGCAGGCTTTTTCTCACAGTCTGGACATTGATAGCTGTTTCCTTGTTAAATATAAAGAGAACAACATACAAATGTATCCTTTCTATCAAGACCCTTTCCTTAGCTCTGAGTATTGTGGTGGCCAGGGTGGGAAGGTGGTGAGCAGCATTAGGCAAATCTTCTTCTTAGCATCTCTCTTCAATGGAGCATCACTTAATGCTGAACACTCAGTGCCTGAGCAGCACAGTAGAGTAAAACCAGAAGGGGCCCTGAACCTGCTGTTCAGTTCTGTGAGACTCAGTCTTCCTGGCATCCATACCCTCATCTGCCAAACGGGAAGAACCCTCTGGCCCTGCTTGTGAAATCATGCTGCACGGCCGGGGAAGGCTAGCCTTGTGTCCATCATGAGTGTCAGGCGGAGAGGAGACTGTGAAGCCAGGAGCAGGGGCAAGCAGAGGGGCACCCTGTACCTGTGCCAGGCCCTGAGACTCTTATCAGTGATCAGCATTGACAGCACAATGAGGCACACAGAATCACTCAGAGCAAAAGGGTAGCGTTGTGATAGCCAATCATATGATCCTATGACTCCTTTCCAGTTTATTGTGTTTTATAAAAGCAAGCCTGACTCATCAGTGAACTAAAACATTCCCTCACAGTTTAAGAGGTACTGCAGTACAGCACATTGTATCCCCTATTCTAAGAGACTTTTAAATATTAGATAACCACAAAATGTGTTTCCTTTTCAATATTTGAAAACTCCTTTTAAGAACTTTCTGGCATTTTAGCTACTCAGATAATGGCGTTATGCAACAGATGGTATGTGTTGCCTTCCAACTGCTTTAGAAGCGCGCTGCTGTGTACTTAGGAAAAGAGCAGCACCCCAACGACACGGGAAGGTGTCTGCAGGCCAGCAGCTTGTCTTTTTCCTCTGCCTTGCAAGGCCACTTAGTTTTGCCATTTGGTTGGGCCTGTCCCAGGGCCACGCCCCTCCCCAGTCAGTCAGTCTTGCAGTAGGTCTGTCAAATTACTGTTTCATGGCTTTTTTGTTTTGTTTGCTTTTAACAGAGGAACTTCTGAAAGGCAGATGGTAACAGGAACAGAGCCTGAGATGAGTCCAAGGAGAATTACGCTAATGACGGGACTTTCTAAAGAATAGAAAGCTAGACACTGGTGATGAAAAGTAGGAAAGTAGGTCAGGGACAAAGGGAGCAGGAGGAGGGGGCCAGGAAGAAGTCTTTCTGGCAGGAACAGCATTTCATGAGTGAGGGCTGCAATTCAACAGTCATTCACAGGGGAACATGCTCCTGTGGAAGACACAAGATTTGTCCTGCAGGGCCACCTCTGCACTCATCCACATCTGATTCTCTGAATTCGCTTCTTTGAGAAACATGCTTGGCACATAACATCTGGCAGTAATGTCACAGGTCCTTATTTTTCATTTGTGTGCATTTCAGGCATTGCCATGGGGGTACCTATCTCCTGCTCCCTGTTCTAGGGGTCTGTGTGAGGGCTACTGCTGTTACTAACCTAATGGTTTTGTGGCTATAAAGTGAAGTCAGATGAATAATTGTCCTTGACATCACCATAATCTAGACTGCTTAATGTCTAAGATGGACTGGGCCCAGTTACACATGATGGGTTATAAAGATGCTGCACATTTTATATTCTGAAATCGCCATAGTAGTTCCCATTAACCCACAGCAGAGGGAAGGAGGGAGGGAGGAAGCAAGGGAGGGAGAGAATGCCCAAGGAGGAAGATGACAGTGTATGCAGAATAAATCCGCTACTGTCTGATGCACAGGCTCCATCAACAGAGAACACGAGCTTTGATTGTACACAAACAATAAATTGTTCCAGGCAAATATTTTTCATACATGTCAGATATGTTTGTGTGTGTGTTCAAGAAAGGGCAGAGAAAATTCCTCCTTCAAACTTAGTGTGATACTTCTTCTCTGACTCCACCCATCTACCCAGTCACCCACACACCCATCCATTAAGCTACCCTCCCATCCCTCCCTCCCTCGTTCCTCCATCCCCTTCCCTCTTTCTTTCCTGCCTGCCTTTATTTCATCCGCAGTCTCCCTCAACTCCCTCTTTTCTTCTTCCTTAGGATGATCTTTGCCTAGGATTATCCATCTTCTTTTTTCTTCCCTCCCTCCTTCCCTCCCTCCATCCCTCTGTTCTGCACTTCCATCCTTCCTTTTATCTACACACTGTGTGTCCTGGTCTAGGCTGTCCGTTTTATTCTATACACATTCCTCTCATATTGTCCCTACATATTCACAGAGGTAAGTGGGGGATAGAGGTCAAAATAGACTTCGTTTTCAAAAAGCATATGTAATTTCTATTTGGTGATCCAGTTTCCTCCTCTGCTAGTGAGGAAAATTGTGACCCGGAAGTTCCTCTGATCCTGTGATGACAAGCCATGGTCCCACCTCCTTCCCACACTCTGTGGACGGAGTCAAGCCCATTACCTCTCCCATCCAATCGGTTGACCTTAGCTGCATGAAGGGGCGGGGCTATGGATATAGAAGCCAGGAAAACCATGAGGTCGGTCTCTCGCCATTTTATGTGGCTGTTGGGAAGCCACAGGATTTATATTTGGGTGTGGACTTTTGAGCACAACCGTGACTGGGTAGTTGCCATTTTTGGAATAGAGCCTGGAGACCATGGGCAGGATGGCACATGCTTCAAGCTTGGGAAAAGAAATGCCTATGCACATCTGTGTCTTCGTAAGTCTCCCCCTTTCCCGGATGTCATATAAACTGTGCGAAACCCAAATAGAAGGTATTATATCAGTTTTGTCAATCCGTGTCAGGACTGTGGGACCCTGAGTGAGGGCAGATCTCCCAGTGGGGAGGGGGAAATTTAGTGAGACAAAAAGTTAAAGTTCCTCAAAGATTAGGCTCAATCTCTTCAGAATTTTCCACCAAATCAAGGCTTCTTGCCGACCCTTAATTGTGTCTCTCGGTTGGTTTTAACTTCAAACGTAAGGGCAGTGAGCCATGCCAATCGTAGATTTGCATGTTGCCATCTATACACTCTAGCTTCTGCTGACTTTGTCTATGTTCCTTTAACCCAAGCCACTAGTTGGGAATGGTCCTTTTTAATCTTCCCTTCCTGATCCTTCAGTCATCCAGCTAATTTGTGTTCTCAATAAACTTCTGTCCCTTTCCAAGGGTAAAAGAAAAGTTAGAAAGCCGAGTTCAGACTTCATTGCTCCACATGCCACCACACATCACTGACTATCCCAGTGCTAGAATGTACACAGAGGTTGTCCTACACTGACAGACAACCTCACTATCTATACAAGGATTCATATGGCCTCTGGCCATGAGGCCCTCAAATGTGTTCATCTTTTCCTGAAAGTTTGTTTGGATGAGAGGAGCACAGCAACTCACCTACCCTTGACCAAAGAATTCTCTACGGGGAAGGTTCCTCTTTCACAGAGCGTACAGCTTTGGGGAGAGTACATATGGAATGAGGCAGGAGGCAGGAGACACCTCCTTGGTCAGATCAGTTGAATCAACAGTCAATCAGTGGAGTGACAAATATTAAGGCTGAACTGTCCTCACACGGCAGCCGTGTGTTGCTATATTCTACAAGATAAAAAGAGGAACTGAGCCTAGTTTTCATAACGATCTCACCCACATTCGTGATCTTCATCTGTGTGCTCTCTCAGGATGTGTGTCTCTGTGTGTCTCTGTCTCTGTCTCTGTCCTTCTCACTTCTCTGTTGCCTGTAAGAGGTTTATCAAATTCAGGGTGAGACAGTAACTCCTTTTCATCAAGCATTGTTCACAGATTGTTAGGTATAGTGTGTACCCTATGTTCTGAGTCACTCAGCACTAATGAAAACTCAAATGAACAAAAATTCCTTAGAAGTAAAACTTAACTTGTATAAACTATTATTTATGCCATGGACTTCAAAAGACTGCTTGTTATGGCAAAAACTGTAGTGTGTGTGTGTGTGTGTGTGTGTGTGTGTGTGTGTGTGTGTGTGTACTTGTGAAATCAGAGTACAACTTCCTAGAGTTGGTATTTTCTTTTTACTATATGGGCCTGGGGATCAAAATCAGGTCTTCAGACTTGACAGGAAGTGCCTTTACCCTCTGAGTTAGCTCATAAGTCCTTTGAAATTGTCTTTGATCTTTCTAAATGAACATTTATTCTTCACCAAAGTTTGTGCTTGTCACTTGTAATGCCCTCAGTACTTAAAACAGCGAGTGGTACACAGTGGGTAACTGGGATCTGGGAGAAGAAATGAGCAGACGGAAGACAAGGAACGGGATTCCAGGAAAGACGAGCAACGACAGAAAGGAGGATGTGAGTTCTGTTTTATGCTCAGGTATGTAAATTGTGAGCATGTAAATTAAGCTGACAGTTCCTGGTACTTTATCAATGTTCTATAGCCAATGCTCTGAACACTTTACTTATGCTGTTTCACTAGACACGACAATCTTATGCCCATACTTCATAGAATTTCTAGATACCAGGAAGTTAAACAAGTTATCCAGATCCTCCACTCACAAGGTGGTAAAACCAAGCTTAGGAACCGTTCTATTCTTATTTCTGTTGCTATGATAAAATCCCTGGCAAAAAGCAACTTAAAGGAGACAGGGTTTATTCAGTCACAATTCCAAGTTAACATCCTTCATAGCAGGGAAATCAAGGCAGGAACTCAGCTGGTCACACACATCCAGTCAAGAGCAGAGGGAAATGAAGCAAGCACGGCCTCTTGTCGGCCTGCTGCTTTCAGTTCACATAGCTCAGAACTTCCTGCCTAGGGAATGGTGCATCTCACTCTAGGCAGGACCTTTCTTTGCACATAAATTAGCCTCATTAACATAATCCCCACAAGCCAACCCAATGTAGACCATCTGTCACTAAGACTCTCTTCCCAGATGATTCTAGGTTGTATCAGGTTGACAATCAAAGCCAGCCATCACAGGATCCAAAGAACCTGAATGCTGTGGGTCACACCCTTACCCACGATGCTCTACTGGAGGACGCTGCATCTGAGGATAGGGGGACTCTGTCTTGGCTCCTGCCTTACGTGCTTTTTTAGCAGTGTCTTCTTCTCCTTGTGTGAGCTCCTCTTGGAAGGTCACCTGCCACTGGTCACATTTCCCCAAACTTAGGTTCCTTTTCTCTAGTCATGAAAACCTAAGTGACATCAGAAAACTACTGAAGCACAGACTCCGTATACTTTATCTTCAGTGGGTTATTTAAGCATTTGAGATCTATTTAGTTTATTGTAAAGATCAAGGGAGTTTGTATAAAATGCTATATAAACAACGGTTTTCAATCCCATTTTCCACTGGCATGCTGACCACGGTGTCTGTAAAGACCCTCACAGTCACATGTTCTGGGTGCTTCTAGTTTTAAAACTCACTCTGGTCATTTCATGTCTAACTGAGGGGCTGGTCAAATGCCTGGAAGCATCATTCTTTTCATTTCATAAGAAGCTGGAGTAGAGCTCGGCAATTCTACGGCTACTGCAAACACATATGAAGTTGATTGAAAAGTTGTTTTGGGAATCGAAACTTTAACGTTTTAATTGTTAGCCTTAGCCTTTAACGGCTGGCCCGAAAAGTTGTTTTGGAACACTAGACACCACATTACTCAATTCCAAAATTACTTTTTCTTACCTCCCTGCAATGAGCAAATCTAAGGGAACACAGTTCTCCAGCTATAAAGATATGGAATATAATTATTTTTCTAATGTGCTGGGCTGACTGAGAAAAGACTGAAGCATGTATGTTCCAAGTCCAGCACATTCAACAAGAAGGCAAGGATTGTGTGACTGAGCTCTATCCACACTTGTCATTGGGAGCACCTTTTGTCAAGAGAGTTTTGAACTAGATTCAGAAACCAGGAGTGTTGGGGATAATTTCTATGGAAACGTAATCACAACATGGTGAAGCAATTCCCTTGAGCATGGGTCTCTCTTTAAACACGGAAAGTGTCCACTGATACATAGACAAGATTTTCTCAGCTTCTCCAGAGAACAGAAGTTGCAGCAGAGGTATTCTATGGAATATGAGAATCAAATCATCTTGGAGAGAAATTCAGCTTTTAGGCTTAGATAACAGGGAAAGGGCCTGATAACCAGGAGGCAGGAAGGGAGTTTCTCTTCTAGCGGTATGTGTCTTACCCTAGAAGGTCATGCTTGCTTTCCATCTGCTTCATCTAGATGAGTCATATGGCCATTGGCAAGTCACGTAACCAAAGAATCTCACTGAGCTGACCAAACTAAGCCTTTCAACTCAACAACAAAGCAGGAGCTCTAGGCTAAAGAATTCTGAGTTTTCGTCCAGGTTCAAAATTCTTGAACTGCAACCAATCCAATGCGTTTTCCTGTTTTTCCCAACTCTCATTTGAACAACAAAAAATTACCAAAAAAAAAAAAACCAAAACAAAACAAAAAACAAACAAAACTGAAGGACTATGTTGCACGTTTTTCCTTCCCCGCTCCTTTGTAGTAAAGTGTCTCTTAAGCAAAATAAAGGCTCAAATCATAATCTCAGAAAGCAAATGCAACTAATTTAAAATACTAACTTCAACTGGAGAGTTCAATACTAAATTAAACTAAAATTAAAATATCTTCATAAAAATGACTTCATCATGGCAGAATTATGCTTAATGTTAACCTACATTCTGACAGCAAAAATGAATACTATTGAAAGAATGACACTCCCTGAAACACGTTATAGACTAGGCCCTCGAAATGATGAATATTCCCAGCATTGTCTTTTGTTTACTATGTCCTGAGAGTCTATGGTTGATTTCAGAGATGATTAGACATTATTTTAAATATTGAAGAATCATGTGAAATACTCCAAAAGAGGGGGAAAGGATATTGCTCTTAAAAAACGAGGTAAGACTGTTTATACTCTATTCATTACAATAGATTTCATTCAATGACTTTCCAACATAGTGAGCAAAGGAAGAATACTTTCTGCTGTAGTCTTCTAGAAACAGTAGATGCATCTTTTAGTTTATAGGAAGCATCAGTCCTTCCATGTGTTGTGTCCTGTCTGTTTCCAGAGATTTTTAAAGTCGTTTTGCTCACAGTGAAACAAAACTATTGAAGATGAGGGAATTTGGGTCATTTATTTTTTTAAGAGATCCGTAGGCACAATGTAGACCTCATCACAGAATCCCCAGCAGCGAACTCTGTGGTTTTAGTGCCCTGCATTTGTTTCTACATGTCCTGATGGAGGTTAGCTACTTAGAGTGGAAGCATCAGGAAACATCAGCTGCTTCCAAGACATTTGGCAGGTTGGATCTCTGACAGGCAGAGTTTGGGCTTCATCTGGTGGTACCTGAAGTCCACTTGACTGACCAACTCTAAGGCTGGTACTGAAGCCTGGTAAAGAAGGACGCAGATGCCTTTAAACTTAGACTCTAATTGAATCATCTTGTACTATTCTGCTTTCAGCCCATTGCCATTTCAAGGACTTTTATCTTGGTGTGGCTCCTGCCATCCATGCCCAGTCATTCATTCATCATTCAGACATGCATTGCCCTTCCATTTGATCAATGCACTTTTATTAGGCATGTATTCTATGCCAAGCCTTTTTTGAAGAAAGGATGGAGACAGGACAGGGAGCAAGTGTGAAGAGTCCCTGGGTTTCAGCACTTATATCCTTCAGTGACAGCAAATTATCTTGTAAGCACAGGCTGAGTGATAGATCCAATGAAATAGTAAAAACAACATGCTGGGATGTAGCACAGTGATGGATGGGAGGTGACCCCACTGATAGGATGTCAGTAGGTCTCTCTGCATAGGTGACACTCTAGCTGGGCATGGAGGGTGATGGGCTATTCATGCTGAGAATTGATGCAGTATCGTTGCTGATGGAGAAAACAGCAGGTTCAATGCCCCTAGAGACAAGCAAGTTTGACATTTTCAAAAAGTAAAAGGAAAGCCAGACATCTAGTATGTCACTAAAGACAGTGGTGACAGCAGACAAGCTCATGCATGAGAAGGCATCCAAAGGCTCTCTTTCAAGAGTTTGACGGAAAAATGAAGCTGATGATGAGCCTTTCAGATTTGAAAGCAAGAAACGATGTGCTCAGATTATCAGCTTCCAGTTTCCGAGTTTGTAACTGGTTGGGTACAGTTAGGAAAGGCTGCCTCTTAGTACCCTTGCACATCCTCACAATCCTGAAATTAGGTGATTCAACAGGAGAAGCGTCTGGAAAAGCTTTGTCAACATGCTTCCCTCTTACAGTAAGAGTTCTTAATGGCAAGCTGAGTTTTCTCTTAACAGGGAAGATCCCTAATCACCTGGACTTCTGGGACAGAAGGTGCAGTGGCCACGTCGTTGTGAACGTAGCAGTCGCTCTCTTACCATTAGATTTACTCCGTCAGAAGAGCCTGGATCACCGAGATGGTACACTGGTTTGTGGAGTTCTTGTCTAAGTACTTGTTCCATTCCCTAGAGGTGGACTCAGTGAGCACTCAGCAAGGACATCTATCCTGATATAGTGCTTGAGCCTTAAGTAAATCCAAAGATGCAAGACGCATAGCATTCTGGCCCCAGGGCAGTATTCAGCAATCCTGCTTCTGTGCCCTCGACTTCTTTCTTGATCCTCACATCTGACTGACTTGGGGGATCCCTGGCTGCTCATTTGCCCTATTTTCCAAGCTATAATTATAGATTGAGATTTCCAATACAAAGAATAGATATCACTCTGGCTTAAGTGAAGGAGCAGCAGAGGGTGATGCATCTAATGATTTAATACCATATATTAATTATATATAATAATAGGTTTCATTATGATATTTCATGCATGTACATAATGCATTTTAATCATATTTAGCTCTGTCCGTTACCATTTCTATAGAGGGGATAATTATTTAAGTTGAAATGTTGAGGTTTTCATGCTGTATAATTTGATGATATTCAGATCCCCTCCCCTATCCACACCTCTGTTTAATGCCCCTTGTCCAGTTTAACATGCTCTATTATATATGTAATAAGGTCTATAGAGTCTAATTTGTGTCCCTAAATGTCCTTCAGTATGGGTCCATCCATTGGAGCCTACCAAAAGTGAAACCCATGAAAGACATCAGCACTCCCCTCCCAGCAGCCAGAAGTTGCCAATAGTTCCTTAAGTTAGGCTGGGCTTTCTTGTCTACTTCCCCATGTATATACTGGAATTTTGTCTGGTTTGAACTTGTACGTGCTGCAATCATTGCTGTAAGTTCATATGAGGAACTGACCAGCCATCTAGAAAGCTCTATATCGTTATGGTCATCCACTACCTCTGGCTCTTGCCATCTTCTCACCCCCTCTTCTGCAGCGATCCTGGAGCCTTAGGTGGCAGAAGTTTGATACAGGTGTCCTATTCAGAGATAAGTACTCTAAAAACTTTTGTTCTCTGTACATTGACCAATTACGGGTTTCTGTGTTAATCATAATTTGCCATATAAGGAAACTTCTCTGGTGAGAGTTGAGAGATGCATTCATCTATGAGTATAACAAGTGTTTAGGAGTCAGTTTAACACTATATAACTATTAGTAGAAAACTAGTTTTAGAATCTCCCCTATGCCCTGGGAACTATTTATCTTCAGGTTCCTTAAGCCTGATCATCAATTTCAGGTATGAGCTCTACGGTATGAAGCAGACTTTATATCCACATAGAGAGTAATTGGTTACTCCCATAATCTTTGTGCCGCTATTTCACTGGTGGCTAATCTTTCCAGGCCAATTGTTATTGTAGTTCACTGGATTCACAGCTGGGTAAGTTGATGGCTAACTTTTCCTTCTGGTATCATGCATATCACCTTTCAGCACTATGAAAGTTAGCCAGTAGATATGAGGCTCTAAAGTCAGTACCACCTTGATTTCTCCTTGTTTGTTCTATAGCTCATGTACACAGTGTCTTCAGCAGTAGGGTCTTACCATCAAGTTCTGATGGGTAACCAAGAGCAGGGGCAATGGCCAGCATTGTGTGAGGGTCTGTGGAACCCCTGGTCAATAGCTTCTGGATGGGAGTCCATTCCTGGCACTGAGGTTTTATTTTGTTAGCCTATGATGCCTAAAATGGGCAGTGTCCTCCTGTTACAAAGTAACTCCTTTTAATCTCTTTTTATAATGTATATATTTGTCCAAAGATATCAAACTAATAATAAAAGCAATACGAACCTGTTTAATCGTTCCCTGACTCATCCAGTCATTGAATATTGCTCAAATCTCATTCTGCACCAGGTATTTCCCGAGATACTATGCTGGGTGGGGAGAACTGAGTGAAAACCTTAGAGGTGACCCTTGTCTTCATAATCCCTGAAGTCAGTAGACAGAGGATAACCAGGTGAGATGCAGAGGAACATCAAGTCAAAGCGATTTGGCAGAGAAATGAGAATGACGCCCAAGTAAAAGATCTAATTGGAATCCATCAGGAGGAGGAACGGGAGTTAAGACGGAGGGAGCTGTCACTGATATAGATACTCCGAGGCACCGATGGGCAGGAAGGAGCGAGTACATCAGTCCTGCCAAGAAAACCATTAGAAAAAAATCTACTGGAAATCTGAAGTGAGCCTAGAATCTGGTCTGGGATGCTAATCTGGGGAATTTGATTTTGTTCTCCCAAATCCCTCACCCACAAACACTGTGGGTTCTTCCTGCACATCCCTGGCCTGGGATCTCTCCTCCATCAACCTGTCCTGTGTGTCTCTTCTTTTTCCTTATGATAGTCTTCAGAGTCCTCTGCCTTTGAAGCAGGATTCTTCCTTGTCCTGATACTGTTGGCTTTATTCACCACAGGTAACTGTTACCTGTGGATGGTTCCACATTCCACAGCTCACCAAATTCATAGCTTGTCTTTGATCTTTCTACAAGCACTGGCCTCCATCCCTTGCTGCTAACTTTAGTCTTGGTCTCCCCTCCCAACCCCAGATCACTGATGGGGGAAGGGGTCTGGATTTGAGTGAGAAATGTTGTATAAAATTTTAAAAGCTCAATTTGAAAAAGTGAAAACATTGAAATCTACCCGATGACTTTATCGACATACATGGGCGCCAAGGATCCAAGTGCAACCGATTATGACTAGTAATAATCAGATACATACAGATTAGAGGTGCATGCGCTAACATCTCAGTGTTAGTACCAAAAACGATGAGTCTTTCTGCAAGGAACAATATATTTTTAAAGGTTAAAAAACTCATTCAATTTTATGTCTTACAGGGCTTACTGAGTTCAATATTGTATAACTGTATTAATTCAACTGTGAACCTAGAAACTTGCATCCGCTTGTGAAAGAGATGTACTCTTGCTCTGGAGTGTGTTACTGAATATATTAAAGCTGTAATGAAATGCTTCTACCAATCATGTGGTTATTAAAAATATTTTTTCAATTTACTTCATATTAAATAGTAGAGGCAATAAACATTACCAGTGAAATCTACCTGATGACTTTACATCCATACTCAGGTACTAAGGATCGAGTGTAACTGACTGTGACTAGTAATAATTAGATACATAGAGATTAAAGACACATGTGCAAACCCGTGTTAGTAGCATTAAAAATGTAGGAAACGACATATCTTAAAATGAAATGGAGATCTTCTTTAAAGGGTAAAATCTCATTCAATTTTATGTCTTGCAGGGTTTATACTGAGTTCAATATTGTATAACTGTATTAATTCAACTGTGAACCTAAAAATTTACAGCCACCTTTGAAAGAGATGTATCCTTGCTCTGGAATGTGTTACTGAATATGTTAAAGCTGTAATGAAATGCTTCTTCTAATCATGTGGTTATTAAATTTTAAAAAATTAAAAAAATAAAATACTGACCAAAAGCAAAAAAAAAAAAAAAGTGAAAACAAAATTCAAGATCCTAAGGCAGATTTCATGAGAGATATTGATTTGGATATAGTGACTTTCCCTCTGCTGAGTAAAACTGAAATCTGAAAGATAACTATTGTTTTCTGGACCACGCATCTTTCAAAGATGCTTCCTTTAAAGAGTGAAGAAATCATTCAAAAATGTAAACAGAACTTGGGTTTTACAGGTGTTTGCATAAATCAGTGTCTATGAAATGGCACACTATTGTAAGGAAAGGAGTGCCTCTTGTTCCTGGAAAAGAAAGAGCCAGGAGGTACGTATGAGCATAGCTTTACCTATCACTGGTTTGCATACTCATCCACGAGATGGAAATATTTATATTCAATAAGGAAAAGGGACCCGAGTTTCAATGCAGGAAATAAATAAACTAGAGAAAAATGTGGATCACTAGGAACAAAAAAATAATCCCTCATAGAAAATCATCCAGATGATTCAAACAGAATTGTCCTACCTCTGACCTGCCAACCACAGTAGCTCATGTCAGTTATCTAGTTATTTAGTTTGGTTTGTTGAGACGGGATCTCACTGTGTATTCGAGACTAGGCTTGAAGTCATGACCTCCTGGCCTTGGCCTCCGAAGTGCTGCGATTACAGCTGTGCCCGGATCTATCATCCACTGTTCCTTAGACAAGGTGAAAAACTTAATGATTTAAGATTTGTGTAAAACATTTTCCCCAAAGTAGGGATTGTTATTGCAGTTGGTCATTATTGTTACAAAATTTTGTCCTTTAAATTAGGAATATTTTAAAAGCATAATCACCAGAATTTTGTGAAATTAAATGGTTTAATGATAGAAAAACAGTTAAATGGTAATTTCAAACTGTGGTCTTTTCAACTGAACATGTGACATTGAAGAAAATAAATCTGTATTGTTACTGTCACCCTCTTCCTGGAGAGATGTGGAAACCTCTTCTGGGAGCGAAAGGGTCATTGAAAGGCTTGGATTTCCACACTCTTCCTATGTCCTCAGACAAGCTTCTGACTGGTCTTTCCAATTGCATGTTTATCCTCACCTGCTTCCTTCTATTGTAGCCAAAATGATCTTCCTAAATATGAAAAGTGTTCACCTGTTTATCACCTCCTACACATACCATTACTCTCAGGAGAGAGGGACAGAGGGAGAGGGAGAGAGAAAGAGAGAATGTATTTGAAAAATTTCAGACACAGTTCAAGATGAACTTTGGCTTGGCTTGGACAGGTGGTTTGTCCTGGAAACAGTAATAATAAGACAGTACCCAATGGTTAAGCGGTTGTTATTATATACAAATCTGTCTTTAGACTTTTGTCTGACTTCCTCATTTGTTCCTCTTGGTGAGCTTGCGTGCCAAGTTGTGTTACTTCTGAAATTCACAGTAATGAGTAGAAAAGAAAGATTTCCAAAGGAAGGAATGCTGGGAAGAAAAATTACATTAGGAAATAATCAAATACTAGTTTGATTCAAACTTCATACAAGGTAGCGATTATATGAGAAATGTGTAAATATGTCTGCAAAAAGATTTGTGAAAGAGCAAACTCAGTATCAAGCTCCCATTCCCCCATCTCTGGAAGGTTGTTTGACAGCCTGTTCCATGCACATGAAGAGGAAGCAGGCATCCGGGGCTTTGGCTGAGGTCAGACATCACGTTTTTAAGCTCAGTTCTATTACCAAGAGATACAGTTAAAGACATCCACCCTCCCAGCTTCCAGCTATCTTCTCAATAGATGGGTGCTTTAGTTGTTTTTCTGTTGCTGTGATAGAAGCATGGTGACCAAGAGAACTTATAAAAGGAAGATTATTTAGCTTAGAGTTCCAAAGGGATAAGAATCAATCATGATGGGGAGGAATGGTGGCAGAGGTGACTCACATCTTCAAGCAGACACAGGAAGCAGAGAGCAACTGGAGATCCATCCAGCTTAAGAACTCTCTAAGGCTGCCTCCAGTAACATGCTTCCTCCAACATGGTGACACCCTCCAAGACCTCCCAGAACAACACCACCAACTGGGCACAAAATACTTCGAGCCCAATGGGGACATTCTCATTCAAACCACCACAATGGCTATTATTATCAGATCTCTGATGATTAAGAGAGATCATGCCTATAGAGCATTCAACCCAGTTCAAGTGTAAGTGCGTCTTCAAATAACAATAACGGTGTAAGATCCAGCTTTATGATTGAGTTCATACAGTCTGGTTGGCAGAAGAGCTTCTTTCCTAGTTTAACACACCACTGTCTTCTTGAAATCACTTAATTTTATCTTTGAAGTTGTGTCTTATATTTGATGCCCAATGGGACAAGGAAGCAAACACATGCATGGTGAAGGTCTGTGTGAAACGTTAAGTCTACCTTCCTTACCACACACTGGCACTGAGCACTGCAGGTCTCCCTAGGCACAGACTTCCAGGAGATTGACTTTGTGTGAGAGTTCAGTGAGATCCAGCCAACACATGCAATCTGTCCTCTTTGAGTAGTAGAGAAGCTGACAGCTCAGACAGGTCCTTTGTTTCTTTCCAAAGAGAACTTGCTTCAAAAAAAGAAATAAGAGGAACAGGATGCCAAGGAACCCTAACATGCTCTTTCCCACACCTGTTAACTTCCCATGCTAGTCAATTGTTCCTGTCCAAAGCGGTTCCACGGAAGAAAAGAGAAAGACCAGGCGAGGCATCCACTGTTTCTTTCCCTCTCAGTCTCTTTTCTCAGTAAGTTGAACAAGAGATTCCTTGAGCTGTGCATGGTGGCCTAGGCATGTGATCTCAGCCCTGGAGAGGCAGAGACAGGAGGATGATGAGTTCGAGGCTAGCCTGCAATAGTATATAGCCATGTCAAGGCCAGCCTGGGACTCACAGTGAAGTTTTGTTTTTAAAATGTGTTTTTTTTTTAATGTTCAAGTACAGAAATGAATGATAAACATGTCAGTTAATCCTGAACATCATTTTTATTTGTGGTTAGAACAAAATTTTTGAGTATATATAAATTAACACATAAAATTCAGTAATTTTGCTAGCTCTGAACCTAAAATGAGTCTCCTGTATGTGTCCATGTGTGTGTGTTCACCACATGAGGATAAATGGGAACATTCACAAAATGCATTTAAAGTTTTAATTTTTCCTTACTGAGACTGATATTAAATAACAATAAAATAATTAAAATAAGAAAATAGAAGAGAGAAGAGAAAAAATCTTTTCTGGAAAGAAAATTCTTTGATTTTAGTAA
>NW_008345364.1:182373-194783 GCF_000622305.1 Nannospalax galili
TATTTATTACTAGTATTCATCATGAAAATGAATCAGGGCCTCAGGGAAGGATGCACTCATTGCCTGATCAAGATCAAAAGATTAAAATCTCTCCATCCCTTCCTCCCCTCTCTCCCTCCCTCCTTCCTTCCCTTATTCCTTCCCTCCCTTCCTCTCTCCTTTTCTCCCTCCCTCCTTTCCTGAAGAAAGCAGATGGACAACTTCCCCTATCACCCAGAGCTTCTCTTTTTTGGGACCTCTCTCCCTTATAGTAGAGACTTTGCTGAGTGGCTGATCTGTCAGGTAAGAAAGGGCTCTTCCCTTTCCTCTCCATAGTAGTGGAGAAGATGGCTGTTGAGAACAGCTTGCCTGGCATTTGCGCTGGCTCTCATCTGCTTCCTGCTGCAGGGGTCCTTCACATCTGAAGTAACTCCTCTGTCTCTGGCGCAAGTGATGCTACTAGAAGAACAATGCTCTTGGAGTAAACTCTGGCTCTCCAGCATGACCCTGAACCCAGGATGACTTGGCCTCGACTTCCCTGATCTCTGTCCTGTACCTAACCATGCCCTGGTGGAAGAGTGTGGAAAACTTCTGTGAATGCTTTGTTGGTAAACACCTTGTTAGTACAGTCTCCTGTGTGATCGTGGTGACCTTATGTTCATAACCATCCACTCTCCCTGCCACCAAACAACCTCCTTCCCTGGTGAATTCTGACTCTGATTTTAAACATTAAATGTGATTACTTATTTGGGACTAATGAAGGATATTTTTCAAACCTACAATAGAGAAAAATATGGTGCTGAAAATATGTAGTATGGAAGGAGGGAAGCCAAATCGGGCTAGAAGAAAGCACCGACCCAGAATCTTGGCCCCGAGAAGACATCGCTAACAATTATTTGAGACAGAAATCTTGAAGCAGATACTGCAGATGTGAACATAGGGAACAACCGCATTCTTTCTAAGCACCAGCCATGATTAAGAAGCAGATACATTAACTTCTGAACTAATTTAGAAAATGAAGACTTCTCAGTGTATAAAGTTCTCTGACAACTTATTAAGAAAAGCATCCCACAAAGCAAGAGGAAAGTGTAATTCACAAAAGGGAAGTGAATAAATATCAAACAAATCATATTACAATATTTCTCAGAATCTACCAAAGAAATATAATTGAAATGTATTCATTCTCGTCTATTCAGCAAAGGGTTTTTGTTTTTTGTTTTTTTTAAGATTTGGGGTATGGTTCAGATACATTCCATACATGTGTGAAATTTTTGAAGAATATGAAAATTCAAAAAATATGTGCTGTTAGAAAATTGTTCAATAAACACAGATTCCCTGTTGTCAGTATTAGTTTTGGGTTGCCTTGTGATGAGCCTCTGTCTAACAGTGGTTGATGCCATCCTGTCCCTCACTCTGGACTTAACCCATGACTTGCTTTAATCAATGGTATACTAAATACTATTTGAGCAACGGCAGAACATGTCATATGGTAAGGATTTCCCTCTTGCATACCTGACTTTCATTATATAAAAAATATAATTCACACGTCTGATTATTTAGAGTGAATGAAAGACACGCAGAGCAGACCCTTAACTTGGAGCTAAGCCCAGCTGAGATTAGCTAAACTTCTACTCAGCACAAACACAACCGATCAAGAAATTAATTTTATTATTGTAAGATATGTCGTTCAGTTAAAGGTCATTTGTTATACAAGTTTACTAGAACAAATATGAACAGTGAATCAGGGAGATAGTTTACTCAGTACATTGTAAGCATGAGGGTCTGGTTTTGATCCCTAGTGGCATATACTTTCAATCTTGGTGCTGGGTATGTGGAAGCGGGGGCAGGGGTATCTCACTGGCCGGCCAGCCTAGCCTAATCAACCACCTCCAGCTCCCAGTGAGAGACCCTGTCTCAAAGAACAAGTTGGACAACTCCTGTGGAAAGATAGCTGATGTTAACCTCTGGCGTACCCGGACACCTGCATACATACCTCAAAAAAATGAATCAATCGATTCCCAGTGCCCACAGGGCAGCTAACAACCATCCATAATTCCAGTACCAGGGTACAAACACCTTCTTCTGGCCTCTGTGGGCATTGCACACAAGTCATGTGTATATATATGTGTGTGTGTGTATGTGTGTGTATGCTATATGCATACTATATACATACATATGGCCAAAACACTCATACACATAAAATAAAAATAATAAATAAAAGTAATGTAAAAAACAGAAGCAAAATTTGCTATTGGTAAAAATGTCAGCAGATATTTTGGTCATTGCAGTGGATAAATGGAGACATCGGAAAGGAGAAAAGGCAGGAGAAGAGGAAGAACAGAGCGAGGCAGGAAATGAGCACTGGAAAGTAGAGGAGAGGCCACGAGAAAGAAAACGGTGGTCAGCTGCTTTTTCCCTGACTATCCACAGGAAAGGGACTGGAATGAGGACATAAAGATGAACATTAAAACCCAATAGCCAAGCCAAAGTATAAAGGAGGAACCGGAGCCCTGTCGCCCCGTTGCCATGTGCGGTCACCAGCGCCAGCCACAGTCTTGAGGTCTATGACAGCTGCACTCAGAGCACATTCAAGATGCAGAGAGTGCTTATGTTTGGTCTAGTTTAACCCACCCCCTTTAACAGAGGAGGTCGCTGGTACGCAGCGGTGACCTGTGGCTACTCAAACCCACAGGCAGTTTTGAGTCACACAGGAGGATCTAGTGCCTTTTAAGGAGTCCTTTATGTAACACCTGTGTCAGGTTGTCCTTGGATGACTCAAATGCCTCTCTATTCATCAATTCGATTTTTACCATTGAGTTCCAATGGGTGCACTACTTTTAAGTAGGGGACATAGCTAGCTAATGACCATATCTGTTCTAATTATGAGCAATGATGGCTTGCAAGACCTAACTTTAGACTCCTCTCTGATCTTGTCAAGTTCCATTATGTGGGCCTCCCTGGAATATTCCAGATGAAAGGATAATAATTACTCATTTATTCAAAAGGATTCAATTAGGGGCCTTTCATCAAGGGGTTTTAAGTACTTGTAGTGATCCTTCAAAGGTAGCAATGATATTTACAGACAGAGGAGAGGGAAGGAGCTAAATTTGGAATTTAGATGTTTGATATGCTGCATCAGGCGTGTTTTTTGAAGACAGCAGACAGAACAATTTGAACCTATCCATCCCGTAGTTATCATAGGGACATAAGGACTTGGAAAGGGCTTAACTGATGCAATCTGCAGGGGAAATCTATACTCGCTGGTGACCAGTAGGTACAGAGGCAGAACGATGGCGGGCATAAGACAGGAGGTTGGCTGTAACTGTGGCTGCTTCTCTGCACTGGAATCTTGGGGAAGTCTTTCAGCCTTTTTTTTATTCTCTATTGCTTTGTCTTTACCTCTGGCTCCTTCGTCCATGCCTCTGGTCCCTTGCTAATAGGTCTTCTGTGCACGCACATATGCAGTTATGTATTCTGTCTGTTAAGTACTACAAAACCCAGTTTACAACAATTCAATCAATTAAGTACTTGATTTAGCTTAGGTCCCAAAGAGCAATACTCACAGGAATGAAAGAGCTACAGAAGCGTGCTCTTTCTAGGTTCTCGCCTCAGCCCGCGTTTTGTTCTGCACCTATGCTTCATGCCAAGTCATTTCTGGTGATAAAGTCATAACCAGAATGTCTATAGGACACAGGCATCTGCATCCCACCCTTTCACTGAGGAGATTGTGAGTGTGTCTAAATGGGTGAACACCTAATTCCAGCATCCCATTTGGAGAATGTCCTTTTCAGTATCTCCTTTGGAACTGAATAGAGTTTTCCACAGAGCAAGGAGTAAGGTGATCGCATGCTCGGGTTGACACATCTGAGGAGAGACTAGAAATGGACTCATCACACTGATGTGAACAAAGTTAAGGAGTGCAACAGGAAACAGGGTAGATCTGAGTGCCAGCGACTGTGGGGCACCATCACTCACAAATCAGAGGGACAAGGAGAGAACAGTACCTCCATTCCAGTGCAGCCTGCCTGGAAAGGCGGAGGCTTTGGGAGCAGGGCTCTTTTAACATGAACAGCTACTGCCACAGCCAGGGAAGGCACACCCCTGGTCCACTCGCAAGGTAGTTTTAATGGTACTGGTGTGCTTTCCTTTACCTTCCCTCCACAAATGCCTAAAACAACACAAGGCCTTGGGGAATGGTGGAGTTAGAGCAGAAAGCAGCCCTGCAACTTACAGAGCAAACAGAGTGCTGCTGAATCCAGTGCCAGGCCCAGGCAAACCAGCATACTGTGCTTTTGTCTGTCTGTCTGTCGTAGAGAAGCGTGCCATATGTGCAAGGTGGAGGAGGAGGCCTGGTCGGAGTGCAAACTGCATTACACAAAGAACAGAGAAGGGAAACGCAGGTTTTTAACTCTGAGGGGGAGAAAGACAACATAGGCAGCATAGAAATGAAAAACAGCTATCTCTCAACTGTTTGAAAGGAGAGGCCTGTGGTAGCATAATCATATGGGCTTCCCATTAGGGTGCACCTGGGTTCAGAGGTGAGCTGGGGCCTTTGGATCCAGGAATGATCTGTCACTCTGGTTCTCTGCACTGTGAGCTCCTGGAAAAGAGATTTGATAAGTTCTCAGGAGGTTAGGAGAACGGCCCTGAGAGGTGGATGGAAACTCCAAGGCTGACAGATTTATCCTCAAATGTTTTGGCAAGACATCAGCATAAAAGTAAACTGCCTCATATGAACTTAAAATACAGGGAAATCATTGCTTTGTGAGAGTTGAGGCTAAATCTACATTTAGTGGAAATGATTACTTGGCCTGCCACATGTGGGAGGAACCCAAATTGGAAATATACAAATTACCCCATACCGAGGGTGGGCCATGTGTCAGGAGACGCCACAGTTTGCACACAGTGCCTCTTAAAACTTCACAAATGCCCTGTTCGGTCAGTGTCATAATTCCTATCTTACAAAAGCCATACCCATAGAGACTAAATCACTTGCTCATAGCAGGTGGACAGGAAGAGAAGCAGGTGCAGTGCAGATCTCTGGGTTCAAAGTACGGCTCAGGGAGAAAGAGCTGAAAGCAGCTGTGATTTTGTAGAAAATAACTGAGGGAGATGAGTATATTATAATCATAACCGGACATCCATTTCTTTACTCCATCTTCTCTATTCAAAAGCCTGAACTTGGCAGTTATAGAATTTTCTAGAAGACAGAGATTGGAACTCTGGTGCAAAGAATTGAATAGTGGCTGCTATGAGTTTCATTCAGGCCTTCCAGATCTGACTGATTTGGGGGATAAGGGTCTTTTCAGGTCTATGTATGATAAGGAGCCCACAGATACAGGATCTTGGATGAGGGTAGAACTGATCCGATGGTAAGAGAAGGAGACGCTAGAGAAAACACAAAGGCAAGGAGGCCCATGTGACCATGAAGGCACTGAGTGCAACTGTGATGTCATCAGCCAAAGAACACTGGGCCAGGAGAGTCTTGAGAGTCGTCAGAGAGGTGGGGATTCTGCTGATAGAAGTTTCAGGTTTCTAACCTCTAGAACCAAGACAGAAAAGAATTTCTGTTGAATTAAGGAACTGAATTTGTGGTTGCTATGGTAGCTGCTTGTGTGGCTATTTTCTCCAGACTGAAGCCTTCTCTCCTGAAGGGGCTCCAAGAAACCCAAGGAATCGTGAAATTTACAAGGTTTAAGAAGAACATGATTTGTACAGATCTCAAGGAGGCCTTGAAGCCTACAAGATATACAAGCCCCCCCCCCCAGGGTTATATAAGCATCAAAAACTGCTGGGAGGAAAAAACCCTTGGACCAGCTATATTGCCTCTATGTGCTGTAGGGAGCACCAGGAACACAGCTTTTGTGAATTGTTTATTGCCAATGCTGGGGTAGATGTTGGAGATACGGCTGCTTCTGAGTCATCCATGCTCCTGTAAGTAACCCTAATAAAGTTACAGGTTCACTAAGACAGACGTGCATGCGATTATTTACTTGGTCTATTGCTCTCCTATCTGGGATGAACAGACATCTTTTCATGGTTCCCAAGGAAATATCATCTAACTCAGTCTGAAGAAAGCAGTGCGAAAGGGAAAGAATCCTGATGTCAACCTCCAGTTTCCCCATGCACTCACATGTACACACACACAGACACACACACACACACACATACACACACAGTGACATGAAAACATAAAGAAAATAACGAAAGTGATTGGGCTGCTGAGTAGTTTTCTCCATTTAAAGCAGAAGGGGATTCGTCATACCGTTCCTCAAATGCATTCCTGTGCTTTAATCAGAACCCATGACTGCTGGATAACCCTGGGGCGATAAATAAAAAACATTTAC
This sequence comes from Nannospalax galili, assembly GCF_000622305.1. NCBI lineage: Eukaryota > Metazoa > Chordata > Mammalia > Rodentia > Spalacidae > Nannospalax > Nannospalax galili. The sequence goes on from NW_008345364.1 coordinate 188,700, forward strand.
GAATGAATATATGCAAACATTTTATCTTCCGCAACTACTAGTAGCTCAGTCCACTTGAGCAGCATCATTTAATGTTACTTAAGAGTGATGCGGACGTGAAGCCCGCCCCTGAACTTCATCTCCCTTTCTAGAACAAAACTCACAGGAAAATGCTTCCAGTTCTTAACAACTGGTGAACTGCAAAGCAAGGCTGTCTTCCTCCAAAACCTGCATTTTACCCTCCAACTTCCCTACAGCCCAGGTCTCATCTGACTGTAGAAAGAAGGTGTTCTAAGCAGAACAGGTTAGCTTGGGCAATATAAAATTTGAAAGGAAACCTTGAAATGTGGATTTCATTGAGGAAATCCCTAGGCTAAAGCTACTGTGATCTCCAGGCAATCCCCTGACTTCTATGTCCTTTGCGAGTCATGAAGGACATTGGTAACCAGAGACAGTTCACATGCGTATTGGCTCTCTCAGGATGCATGGGGGTCCTTGCTCCTGAGAATGGTTTAGCTCAAGATGAACATGTGAGGCAGCTGACTCCCAGAGTCTAGAGATGCCGTGATTCCTGGAGACCTCCTCGTGCGGTTGGTTAAAGGATAAAGGGACAGAGTGCGTGTAAAAAGGCTTCGCCAATCTCTCAACTATAGGACAGAATAAATATTTCTGAAGAGAGCTTTCTTAAATGGTTTTATATACTGCCTAAAAGAGAAAGCATTCAGTTTTTACCTCTTAATTATCATTTTTCAAAAGCTCTCTAATGCAGCTTAGTACAACACAGATGTGTCTTGTATTTGAAAACATTTTAACAGCATAACAAAATGAACTTAGGAAAGTTGCTTTAATACTTTAAGCCCCATTTGTGAGGAATGAGATACTGTTTGAAAATTCTTAGCACTTTTTCTGACACATGGAAAACATGCAATAAATGGTGTTCCTTTTTTATTTTAACAGATGATCGCTACACTATCTAAGGGAAACAAGTGGCAGATAGCAGTTTTTAAAAAAATCTGTGCATAAGGAATATTTATAATAAGGAATCAATGTTCAGGATATTTTACCCATTGGAAAAAATAAGATGCAGCTATATAGATAATTGTGTATATTATACAATCTCAACTCTAACAAAAACATTTGAAACTGACATTACTCAAAGTACATATATTGAAGAACATTTATGTTTATCACCATGCTATGTCAGTCTATAGACAGAATCTTATATATCAAATATATGTATGCATTTATATATGCACATACATTAACTCAAGGCTATTTATTAATCACTATTATTGTTCATTGGTAACTCAAATGAAAAACACGTGTATAAATAGCATGATATTTCTAAGATTTAATAGTTGTGAGCAAAATTTAATTAAATCTCAGGCTTTTACTTAGCATTCAAAGTATGCATAACAAGAATTATCCACTTTGGAATAGATATATAACATTTAAAGTAAATCTACACAGGAGGATATGTTCATTAACATAAGGGTTATTGGAAATTAATGTTATAGGTGAATGTAATGGTATCAAAATGATGATGGATACCTACACGTTCTCCCACAGGTGTTTCAGGAAGGTTAGTCTCTGGATGTCATCCATGAAGACTTTGAGGTCCAGAGTCACATGATTCAAAATATGCTTTCCCTGGGGGGGGGGTCATTGAATACAACCATAAGGCTTGCATTCTCTGTGCCCAAGCATCCTCTGTTCCCCTTCCATGGTAAATGTGAGTCTGAGGCTGTGGTTAGGAGCTACAGAAGAAGCAATTCCCTGAGGTACGGAACATGGAGTGAGATTCTTTTTTATTTCAGTCCTGTATAGTCACCTGCTGTACATAACTTTGTAAACTCCTGATTTACTATAAGGAAACACTTTCTAGTAAAGGTGAAGGTAAAATAACCTGCAGAATCTTTTGAACTCTCAGGGAAAAGGCTACTGAGATGTATTCACTAAGCATGTGCCTATTAGCACACATACCATAGCTTTGGAAAATACAGACAATATTGCTTTATTAAGTATTTTAATGTAGCATAAATTAAGTTAACCATTTATTATGCATTAGCTTATATTTACAAATTTAATTACCTCAAGTATATATAGATGTATAACACATATATTTTGCAAATGCTCTTAAAAGCTAGAAAGAAAAATACAGGTTATATTCACAGTTTATAAAAATTACCACTAGGTAATTTAAACTTTTTTCTTGATTTTATTTAAATATCCAAATTCTTGTCAATAAGTAAAATAAAAATGTTATAATTTACAAGTGCAATGAATGCTATAAAAATCTGCATTCACACCTCACAGTTGCAAATTTGCTCAAAGGAAACAGATGGCTGTTAGCCCTGCAACATTCTGTCTCCCACAATTAGAGCCAGACACTCTGGCATGATCCATTGCACAACATGGATTCTAGATTTTAAAATGCCAATAGACAACACTGCAAATCATTAACTTAATCTGTTGTTGTGGAGGTAGAACTGACCAGCCCAATCATTTATTCAATATGTATTGAAGGCAGATAGTGTCCAAGCTACACACAGAGCAATTTAGATAGGAGACATATCCCCGCCCTCAAGGAGCTTGGCTTGAGTTGAGGATATCACTTGCATGTCTAAGTACAATGCCTGTCTGTCTCTTGAGAAGAAAATTCTACAAAAGCAGGCATCGATAAAATTCTACAAAAGCAGACATCTATCTGCTTGTTCCCAGCACATATTCTAGGTCTGGGAGACTATCAGCATTGTGCCGTACAACACAGACAAAATAAAAACCAGTTAAATAGTTAAATTGAAGGAGAAATGATTTTCTAATGACATTTAAGCTGATAGAAATCAGTTCAACAGATATGTTGAGTTCCTACTGGTAGGCGTTAGGCTACATTTCAAAATAAGAGGGCACATGGACCCCCCAACCCTCATGTTTACATTCTCACTGGAGAATCAAGACAAAATGTGAAACATTCAATGACAGTACTAGACAAAGTACACAATTAACTAAATGGAAGAAAAGGTCACCTCCCTCACAGGTGAGTGGTCACAAGAGAGATCCTTCAGAAGGTCACTGAAGTGCTGCATCACTAAAGGCTGGGAGTTAATTGAAGAAAACATGGAGACCAGACATTCTAATCTGTGCCATTGCCTTGATGGGTAAAACAACATGGTCTAGTTAGGTCACTAGTCACTTAGACTGGTTATAAAAGCAGACAGTCTGCAAGCCTGAACACAGCTGAACTTGTCTCTAACTGCAGGAGGTAGGGAGTTTATTATAAATAGAGATTATTATAAGCAGAGGAAATATTCAGTAAATGTTTTGGGCATCTATCTGTATGTGAGATAGCCTCTGGAAAGAAGGATGGGCCAAAATAAACTAAAGGGAAGTTGGTGGGGACAGTTCTGGGTTAGAGCAGGACATGGTGAGTCAAGATCTTGGGAGACAAAAGGTCAGTAGAATTAAGGATTAATTTTTGTTTCTAAAGTCAAGCAGACGTTATCTGGTGGCATCAGTCACTCACCCAGCCCAGCTTTATTGAGTTGAAGAATCACTTGCAATGTGTTAGTTTCTAGAGAAAATGCTTTGGTAAATATTCTGTCAGAGCAGTGCCATAGACCGCACTTTGTAAGTGTATTTTGCTTATATGATGCATGCCTTATCTAGTCCTGTGGCATAATTCTAATAGTGACATCAATAATTATTAGACCTTGTAATCTTTATATCACTGAATTCACTCGATCACCTCAACACCCTACGACTAAGAAAGTTAACTTGCTTAAATAAAGTAAGAAAGCTTTATGATGTCAAACCTTAAGTAAAAAATGTATCTGTGTGCGAGTGTGTATACACTTTAAGCCACAACCAAGGTTGTTACATGAGGCTAAACTGAAATAAATTAAAATAAATAAATAAATAAAAAACAAATGGCTCCTTTGTGTACGAAAATCCATCAGGCTAATCTGATCATGACCAGACCTCTAACAGTAAAGTGCAGACTCCAAAAAATGCTATGGAAAATACACAACAAGATAGGACTTTTGTTCAATCAATTACATCTGATAAAACATGCGGATTTTAAATTTTATAGGAAGAACTCATTATTTGACATGAGGTGACTTAACCAGAATTTCTTCTACTCGTGAACTCACTTCTATTAAGTTAGCCTGACCAATTATTATTTCACAAGAGTCATAGCAAGGCCAAACAGCATAATTTCACCTGACATGATTTTTTAAAATTAAAACGTGGTGAGTTTAGTTTTCTTTGTTTTGAAAATATGCCTCCTAGACACGTCCTCCCAAGTAAAATCTGAGGTTCTAATTGATGGTTGAAAAGACGGTTCTAATTGATGGTTCACATTAAAAATGAAATGACCCAACACTTATTTATTTTTCTCCAATTTATGCAGTAGTGGAAAAATTTAAAAATGAAAACATGTATCCTAGACATGAGGTGGTTGAGGAGGCAGAGAGTTCACTGTAGATTCATATCGATATACCTTTCCTTACTGAAACAAGTTCATGCACTACTATTTAAATCTGGGCCTGAAGATATAGGTACTTAAGAAGTTGTGCCCAGCTACTTAAGTTGAAGCTGGGGGATTGCAACTCCTAAGCCATCTTGGGCTATAGAATGCATTCAAAGTCTGGCCTGGGCAACCTAGCAAGACCCTATCTCAAAAATAAACAAATAAATAAAAAGACAAAGCAAACGCAACAGTGAAAACAAAGGGCACAGTAAGTTGACCGAATACGCCTTAGCACATGAGACAGGATGCATGAAATCTGGTGGAGGGCTATAGGGGGGCACAGATGGAGGGGGGATTTAAAGATGATTAAGATGTTTTGTATGACACACACAAAAATTCAATAAAAATATACATTAAAAAAACAGTGAAAAGAAGGCTCAGCGTATAGCTCAGTGCACAGTGCCTGGACCATGCGAGTGTCCGTAGGTTCAATCCTGAACGTTGACTATGTACTACATGCATCCTACTCATGTTTTTAGTCATCAACCACTTGTGTCTTTCTGGCCTCTCTGTTATCCCGCCTTAGTTCTTGAGCCAGGAAAACCTTTGGACACAAACATCGCAGTGCATTTCTCCCTTCGATTAAAGCTCTAGTTTCCCGGGTCCTTTGAAATCAGATTACAAGTCTTTGTTCTACCCCACAAACTATTTCTTCTTCCTACTGCTGAACCTTCTCCACCCCAAGCACTTCTAGCTCCCTCCGCTCTCCTCCCCTCCCCTCCCCTCCCCACTGTGGTCTCTTATTCCTGGTTCTTTCCTGAACACTTAGTGTTCTTTTTATACCGTGCACATTTACATTCAAGATTCCAGAGTCCAAGTGTCAGAACCAGTAATATTTCTTACAAACTTGAATTTGAGGTTAGGGGAGGGACAGGAGACACTCACTGTAATATCTTCCTCTAAGTTTGCCTTTAGTAAACAAATTAATATGTTGACATTATGATGTAAAACTTAATCCTGAAGAATTATGGCAGCTTAGAGAGCCTTGGGAATGACATCACCATGACAGAATGTAAGTTAGTAATGACTTGTTCATAAATGTCAGGCAAACTTCCCCTATAGACTTGAGATCTGAGCACCTGACTTAAGGGAAGAATGGACACAGATTACACCTCAAAACCATTTTGTGGGAAGCTAGCATGGCGGAGTCAGCCAAAGATGGTGCCTTGGCTGGCTGCCAAGCCTCGTGACTCCAACCCTTGGCTGGCTGCCAAGCCTCATGACCCTCGCTTGTTTACTCCAACTCCCTAAATCGCTATGAGCCCAATCATGTGCTGCTTGCCTGATCAGAGACATCACCAAGCATGACCCTGCTACGTGGCCCAATGAGCTGCCATTCTGCCTACCTGCTGCATACGTGTGTGTGCCTTGATTGGTCCTAGCTGGGGGGAGGGCTGTTGGGAACAAAATATATAAGAACTGAAGCTCGCAATAAAAGAAGAAGCAGCTTGAACCTCACCTTTGTGTCTGTGTCGTCTCTCCTTGACTCTGCCGGATGGAGTCTTGGTTTGCGGCAAGTGGTGGCCCGTACGGGGAACTCTTCAAGGCCTAAGAAAATTTAAAGGTAAGGTCCG
>NW_008345364.1:195703-222368 GCF_000622305.1 Nannospalax galili
AGGGGCGAGTCTCCCTCTGTGTTGTTAACCATGCTGGACCTGTAGTCAAAGACGGGTAAGACTCCCTCATGGACATACCAACCTAAGACAGACTGCCAGTCAAGCTGCTGAGCAGTTGATGATGGGTAAGGATGTTACATGGAAGGGGGCAACCTAAGACAGGCACGGTCCTTTAACCTTTCTAATAAAACAAAAAGGGGGAGATGTGGGAAGCGAACACGGCCAAGTCATCCAAAGATGGTGCCTTGGCTGGCTGCCAAGCCTCATGACTCCAACCCTTGGCTGGCTGCCAAGCCTCGTGAGCCTCGCTTGTTTACTCCAACTCGCGCGCAAGCTATGAGCCCAATCATGTGCTGCCTGCCTGATCAGAGACATCACCAAGCATGACCCTGCTACATAGCCCAATGAGCTGCCATTCTGCCTGCCTGCTGCATGCATGTGTGTGCCTTGATTGGTCCTAGCTGGGGGGAGGGCTGTTGGGAACAAAATATATAAGAACTGAAGCGCGCAATAAAAGAAGAAGAAGCTTGAACCTCACCTTGGTGTCTGTGTCATCTCTCCTTGACTCTGCCGGACGGGGTCTTGGTTCACGGAACCATTTGGGAACACAAGGAGCAGACTTTGAGGAAATAAGCCCTTAAATTCAGAATGCCACCATTTAAATATTGCAAGTCGTCCAAAAGTATCCAAATGGATATAAGCTGAGTGACAGGCAATGTCATATGTGACAGCGAGGCAGTTGTAATCACAGATACATATCAGAGAAATGGGAGCAAGCATGGGTTCAGCAGGACTAAGTGAGCAGAACCCAAAGCAAACTAGAATGGTCAGAGGAAGCAAAAGTGGAGTGAAGATCACAGAAAAGACAAACCAGTGCGGGCAGCAGAGTCTGTACCTGGGATACACCAATAACTAGCAATCAGTAGAGTAAAGACAAATAGCCTGACAGAGAGGTTAGCGTGAAGTGCACAGCAAGGGGTGTATGTGAGATCAGCTCGTGCATGAAAGGCAGCTCTTGCCAGAGAAACTCAAATTACATCAACAAGGTATTTATCCTCACCCACTGATTCGGTGAAAATGTGAAGACCGGTCATTGCCACTTCAGCAAAGGGGTTGAGGGACAGAGAATGGCCCATACTTGAGCAGAAGTGAACACTGCAAAGCCCACCGGAAGGGCAGACTGGCACTGCTCGTGGCTGTAGGGCCCATCCTTCCACTGGGACTGAGAGAAGCAGGAATGCGTTTGAATTTGGCACTGCTTGCCAATAAACCCTGGGATGTGAGTACCAGTTAACAGAATGGCTGGTACTCTGAGGCACTGCACAGAACACCAGGTGGCTTATGAACTAATGAGGTAGATTTCTATTGTCACTTAAAATTCCCTGAGACGTGTTGTTTTACAGAAAATAAAGAGTATTCCAAAGAAAATAGCCCAAAAGTCCTACAGGCAAAGCTACAACAGTTTTCTCTACCCAAGTCTGAAAAACTAAAAGCACTATTTCACCTATAAGGTGGGGATGATCTGTGCAATGAGTAGACTGAAGCCAGAACTTACAGGAGGATCTGACTTAGTATAATTTGAACAGTGTTTATACTGGGCAAGGTGTACGGGAAAAGACAGGAAAGAAGGAGCACAATTTAAAGAAAGAAGTGAAAGGCTGTTCTGGATGGGGCCGGTATACTCTCAAGGTCATCACATGAAAGTTTTCAGTTGGTCTAGGAAGATGGCTCATCAGGTCATCAACCCGGACAACCTGAGTTTGATGCCTGGGACTCACGTGGTGGGAGGAGACAACGGTCCTCCATAATTTGTTTTCTGGCCTCCACATGCATGATGTGCAATGTGCATGTTGACACACACACATACACACACACACAGAAACACACAGACATAAAGAGCATAAGCATATTAGTAAAATTAAAAAGCATCTCAATGTGTAAAGATTAATGTTAAATTGATTTACTTATTTAAAATATTAATCTCAAAGAGTGGCATTATAAAATTTCAGAAGAAAATGAAAGAGCACGTATAATATTTGAGTATAGCCTGTCCTTATATAAACGGAGTGTGGAGCTGGAAATATAGCTCAGTGGTTAAAAGCAATGCCTGCTCTTCCAGAGGACCCAGATTCAATTCTTAGCACCCACAAGACTGTTAACATGCACCCATAACTCCAGTTTCAGGGGACCTGTCTTAGTTTGTTTCTTCATTGCTGGGACAAAACACTTTGACCAATACCAACTTAGGGAGGAAAGGGTTTATTTATCTTACATCTCCCGGGTCACAGTTCATCAGGGAGTCCAAGGTAGGAACTCAGGGCAGGAAGCTGGAGGCAGGAGCTGGAGCACAGGCCATGGAGGAACGCTGCTTACAGGCTTGCTCTCCTGGCCCCTGCTCAGCCTGCTTTCTTATGCAACACAGGCCCACCTGCCCAGGGGTGGCACCACCCACAGTGAGCTGGGCCCTCCCACATCACTCATCAGGAAGATGCCCTTCAGATATGGCCACAGGCCAGTCCAATAGAGGCAATTTCCTGATTGAGGCTCCCTCAACCCAGGTGTGTCAAGTTGACACTAAAGCTATCCAGGACAGGACCCAACACCCTCTTCTGGCCTTTGTGGGCTATGCATGACACGGGTGCACTTACATACATTCAGGCAAAACACACAGACACAGACCCCCACACACACAGACACACACATGTGCACACACATGTACACACACACAGACCCCCCCCACAGACACACACACAGACACACACAGACACGCACACAGACCCTCCCCCCCCAGACACACACAGACACACACACACACACAGAGACACATGCACAGACAGACCCCCCTACACACAGACACACATACACACAGATACACACACAGACACACACATGTAGACCTCCCCCACACACAGACACACAGAGACACACACACAGACCCCACACACACAGACACCACCAAAAACAACAACAAACATGGATTCTGAAGTAACCTTTAACATAAAACATAAGAAAGAAAAATAAAAAATAAAATAACAGCAGCCATCTTGTCAGCCAAGCTGCAGTGTCCTACTGGTACGGATCGTTTGTAGTGAGTACAGCAGTCTCTGTCTCTGTAGCCAAGGTGTCACTTATTCTTTAAGTTGAATAAGCAACGGACTGACTCCTGGAATGGCAGCATGAAGATTGGAATAAACCCAGCTCACATCAAAAGATTCATAAATCAATGCACAATGATCTGGGGATAAGATAGCGAAGTTTGGTTACAGGCAACAATGATCAACTCACAGTAAGTATGGTAGAAACAGAAGGAGTTAGAAATACAATTTGATGCTCAGGAAAGGAGGAACAACTGAGATCCCAGAGCTTCTGTCAGGATCCTGGTAACTCTGATGAAAAGCTAGGGATCAGTTAGCTGCTTCTACTGCTCAAAGGAATGAAAATACCCTGTGCCCTGGGATATAGATCCATGGTAAAGCCCTCGGTTTAAGTCTCAGTACCAATGAAAACATACTTAAATAAAATAGATAGCATGAATTTATTGCATTTTTACAATATTATCAATGCTATTATGACTTTAAAATGCAAGAGCCCTTGTGTTTTCTCCCAATAAATGTTATCATGATTATTTTACAGATAAGCAAACTATCGGTGAGTAAAATGGAGAACTTAGAGTCAAGCTACATAATCAGATTCCAGGGGCCACTATCCCAAGACCACACATTGCAATGGGAAAAGTCTGTGTGGAGTTGGTGCTGGGGATTCGGTGACCCAGCCCGTGAGCACACGCCTGCATCTCTCTGGGAGCTCCTCAGGATAGAGGGACATAGTCTACTTTCAGAGTTCACCATTCAGAGCTCCTTCCTGTTTGTTTTCTCCATCTGCCTGAAGGGCATCAGTGCCCAGGATGACCTTGGAACACACGGACTGATCATACCAATCTGTACTGGCCTAGATCCCTGGGTGACTTTGTGGAGCACAAGTTCTCGCTCCACGTCCGTGCCCACATCACTTGAGAAAGAAACACGTATCTCTTCTGAAAAAGCACTAGAGTCTCAACATGGATCTCTTAGAACAACTAGTGCATGCAGCTAAGGCATATGGAGTAGAAAATGGAGGACAGATGATGTCTGAGGAAATCTTCCCAGCAGAGCCAGCATATACAGTTAAAAGAAGAAAGCGACTAAACATGTCTTGAGAATATCTCCTGCATCTTACGAGGAACCTGAGTTTGAAGCTTCAAGGCTTTGTGAATGGGTCAGGAGTCTGACGACCTCCCAGGTCATTTAGAAGGTGTATATGCAATGGTGCAGTCATCTTCTGTTTCTGATTCAACAAGCTCTCCTGGGTGCTTGATGGTTACTCAAGGCTCTGAGGTAAAGCCAGTGGAAAGGAAGACAAACAGGTAGAGGTCAGTTTCTTAGATTCTCTCAAGGGTTTTTAATGGAAGGAAGGATGGACTTGGCCTTGAAGGGGGCGATGCCTCAGAGACTGAAAGCACTTGCTTCCAAGCCAGATGACCTGAATTTGATCCCTGAAACCCAAATTATAGATAGAAAGAATTGATTCCTGTGGGTTGTTCTCTGACCTCCACGGGCATGTTAAACCATACAGGCATGTCAATCCAGAAATCTTACCCCCTCTTCACACACACCACAGTCACACAAAAATATAATGTAAAACAATTTAAAGGCTCATGTGGAACACTTGGTCCCACACTGAAGATGTTGCTTTGAATCATGGGATGATGAGGGTTCTAATGGATTCATAATTGAGTGGGCTATAGAGAAGTGACAGAAATTACGGAAGGTGGGGCCAGTGGAGAGAAGGCAGGTCACTGGTGCCGCCTCAGTCCTTTCTATGTGTCATCTATCATCTATCAGTCTATCAACCTTTCTATCTCTTTACTCTGGCGTGAAGTAAATAGCTTTCCCACTCCTCCACCATGCCTTTCCACCTTGAGGTTCCAGTCTTCCCTGAGGCTTGGAAACAACTAACTAAGAGGATCAAGGAGTAAAGCCTTGAAATTTCAACCCAAAATACATATATTCTCTTTCAAATTGTTTGCTCTCAGGTACCTGTCATCGTGTCAGAAGGCTAAGATAGGAACTCATTTGAACAAGATCCAGTGGACATTTTGAGTGTCTGCATGCCAGGTGTCAGAGTGACTGGGGGGGAGGGTGTGACTCCTCAATAATCTCACAGATTACTTAGAGTAGAGCCAGGCCTTTCCTAGTTAGTGCTGCTGTGCTCTGAACATATTTACGCATATCATACTATGTGAGAATCATGAAGTTCTGGCGACTAGAATTATAATTACTTATAAGATTGGATTGGAAGGAAATAGTCTTGCCTAACTCCTCCCATGAAGAGGTGAGAAGGAATGTGAAGTCACTGTCACACCCTAGGCTCCCAAGGCTGTGTCCATGCCCCTGCAGCTGTTGTTTACCCTCTACCCATGCCTTTCACCTGAGCTCTTTCTTACTCTTATTTTCCACTTGCCAAGTGGCTGTTTTCCTTCTGAGCCTCCCTCCTGAAGAGTGAAATCTCTAGCAGCAAAGCTCACCTCATTCTGTTTCAACAGACCTGGGGGGAGAGGGAGGGAGCAAACAGAAAATATCTTAGCAGATGTTTCAGGATAAATGTTGGGTTTTTTTTTAAGTGCAAGTTGCTAATGCGGAGGTTTATTTTGGGGCCTGCCAGTGTTAGCAGATGTTTGGGAAGAGAAATACCTGCTTCAACAATTATAGAAATTTATAGCACATTGACACAAAGAATCAATCTTTTTATAAAAGACAATATAATCAGATTTCTTACATAAATTTACTGTGCTTGCACTAGGTTGGTTCCTGGATACTGATTTGGACCCTAGAGCTATTCTTGAACCTTTGTACTTACAAAAATGAGGCCACACGAAAGGGAGTAGAGAGAGGACAGTCCTGCAGACACTGCCGGAGAATATAATTAGGGAACACGATACCCAGAAACTTTGACACTCAGAAGCAGGAGATCCAGTTAATTGCTGCTATGTTGTTTTTGGGCATAAATATTTACACTTCACTTCTCATTAAAATTCTGCTTCTTAAAATATTAAGCCCAATCCTCTGATTGCTGGATAATTAATGACAAAGTCATGTATCAGATTTTCAGGGAACTGAAGGTGTGCAATTTTCACTCTGGGTATTCACACAGTGGGAATAAAGCATGCCCAACAATTTTGTTCAGTAAACACTCATTGAATGTCTACCTATGGTAGGCATGGAAGTTCTGGAGTTCAGAGGGAAGTGTGAAGCAGGAGTTTTAATCTCATGACTATCAAGCAGCAAAGTTGAGCGGTTCTACCCATTTCATGGAAAAGTTTCCTTCAAATGGGAAGAAGCTGTAGGAATGAACTTTAGGCATCTTTGAGGCATGCCTGGGTCTGTAGGAAAAATGCTCACTGAAAAACTGTATTCATAAATATGCTATCATGGGAAAGTTGCAACTTAATATTCTTTGAGATCAATATGCATCTCAGGCAAACAAATAGATGCATTTGAAGACATGATGCCAGGATAGTTTGCCCTCCAGTTCTACGCTATCAAGGATTCTGCTTGGATAGTATCTGAGTTCTTTATGGACGTGTACTCTTTCTCTCTGCCAGCTAGTCTCTTTCACAGAAGCATTAGAACCCTGTATCTTCCATGTGTGAACATTACTGAGTGGCTAGCTTAGCATTCTGCTGATGGGCTGGCATCTGTCACAGTACTGCAACATTTGGCCACTGCCTGCCTTCCTAGACTCATTCACGTCTATTCCCTCCTGACATTACTGACCATCTCAGAAGTTCCCCCAGATGCTCCACGCCACTTTTAAACCTGATATTCACACAGTTCTCTCCAGAAATTTTTTTGCTGCTAATTTTGCTTCAAAGCACTAAATTATTTATTGCTGAATGCTCTAGTATGCTCGAATCTGCAAAGAATTTTCTGGCCTATACTTTATCTCCCAGGAGACCAGGTACTTTGTCTACATTGCAATTGCTCTACAGCACGGACCGTACTCACTCACCTGTAAATCCACCCAACTCCCCGTGGCATCTCAGCAGCAGGATCCTGCCGTGTACATCTCTAGCTCCTCCCGCAGCACATGCCTACCATGATGCAACTTGGTAGCACTGTATCTTTTCATTAGTCGGAGCACTCCCCTTCAGAGCAACAGACTTCAACTGAGCTCAAGAATCACAGAGTATCCACTGGCTCCAGTCTATCCCTGAGCTGGTGCTGCCTCGAGGCTATATCCAGGCTCCCGTCTTAATTCTTGAGAACTCTTGAGTCTTGTTCTGCCTCTCACTGAGAACTAACTTTCCTCACTCAAATTCAAATGGACTTTTGCCTCGTGACGGTGCTATGATGGCCTGTGATTACATCCTGGTGATTTATTGCCTGAAAAAGAAAACCATTTTTGCTGGAGAGATGGCTCAGTGGCTAAGAGCTTGTCCTGCTTTTACAGAGGACCATGTTCAGCTCCTAGCACCCATGTGGGGCAGCTGTATTAATCAGGGTTATCTAGAGAAGCAGAACTGATTGAATGAATACATATTACATATATGTGTAATGCACATACAGTGTCTGAACATTAGTGCTTATGTGTACCTTGGAGCTACATGGCAAGGAACACAGTGTGTGACAGAAGAGACCTCCCTTTGAGTGGTTGGTAAGGGTGGTCCAGGAGACTCACAACATACACAGGCTATTGCCAAACCTCTTGGTTATCTCCTACCAATATCCTAGTAGATAAGACCCTACTGCTGATGACAGGACATACTTTGGATACAGGACTTGAAGCAATGGAGCAGGAACTGACCTGGAAGCTTTCTAACTAAAGTTTAGCTATCATAATGCTAGCTGATGATATGCAAAGTGCCAAGGGAGAAAAATAAACAGTGGTCAAAACCATCCTTAAAGCCTAATAACCATAATGTCCAACATGGCAGCCTACCTCTATTGATGCAGTAGCGGCACTGTTATCTGGGGTGTTGGGGGGGGCAATCAACAGCTATCTAATTGGACTTAAAACCCACTCAATGAACTCATGGGTAGCACTGTAAACTCAGCCAAATACATATGACAGGAGAGGACACAGATCCTAGAGAAAACCTTCATAGCTCTAGACAAATGAAATTTCTTATTACGTGTTAAATATTGATCCTTACATTTACAAGCAGCTCAGCTGTAACCCCACCTTCAGGGGGTCCAACGCCTTCTTCTGGCCCCTGCTGGCTACTGCACTGACCTGCACTTACTCTCACACAAATGTACTAGAAAAACACAATTAACAATTAAAATCACAACAGTACAAAAGAAGAGAGAACATCCATCTCCCAGGCAGGTTTTAGACCGCCAGGATCAAGTTTCATGCCCAACCCTGGGGTATGTGGTAAACGTAGAAGATTGCTGAGCGTGGGTGAGTGCAGATCTGCCTGAGTTACTGTATCATCCCAATTGCTATAGGGATGCCCAGAGTAGGACAATAAAGGGAAGTTACTGAGTGGGACCAAAGGGGAGCAGAGATGGACTCTAACAGACAGAACAACAGTTGCTTGCTCTAATTACTGTAGTGTTCTATGTGACACTCAGTGAGTGCTTAACAGATGTTCACAGACCGAATGGATTTGCAAAATCACATTTTCTTTTTTTTTTTTTTTATCATTCCATCAGTGACGTGAATACTTGTGTAGAGAGAGCCCAGGCCTGTATGCTTCATGATTGACCAGAAGCTCTTCAAGTTTCTGTCACATGGTGTTCAGTTCCAGCATGAAGTTTTTTCCTTACAGTGAGAGCTGCTCCCCCCACCACTCAGCAATCCGGTAGGCTCACTTTCAGACTGCTGCCCACAACCACAGGCATCAATCTGCTTCCTGCAAAGTGTTGCTTGTTGTGATTATCTCACCTCTGTTGAGTGTTCCTATCTTTAACTTCTTGTTAGGAAAATCGTGTAGAGCACTCTCAGTAGAGACATGATCTTGAGCTAGAACAGTGGGGGGCTTCGCAGAGCAAGCGCAAAAGGCAGCTTCAGGGGAAATGTGCAATGAGCTTTAGGAATATTTTCAGTAGCAAGCCAACTTAAACTTACTACGTCACCTCTGTAAATAAAATGTCTATTAGACAGTGTCTTATATTTTTCAGCATTAGGTCTCTGATAATGTAAAGAAGAGTCATAGGAAAGCACAATATGTGGAGGACTGTGACTTAACCCAGACGTCATGAGAACGCAGAACCACCTTTAGTCCTTATTGATCCTAATCTTGCTTGACCACACAGGAAACACATTTTTGCTTTGGACTTTGCATCAGAACAAATTATACAACTCAAATCAAATTTGAACAGTCTGTTTTACTTTGTTTCTTTTTCAGATACTTCATGTCTGTTGTATCTGGGCCTGGTCTGTCCCCAGTGGCTGCTTCACCTCCAGCGTAAAGCTACAGAGAGATGACAGGTCTTCAAGGTATGGGGCTAATGGAAGGTGGTCAAGATGTGGAGGTTCCACCTCCATCAGGGATTGATACCATCTACCAGGAGTGTCTAAGGTCTTGTGGGTCTAGATTAGTTCCTACTACTGAGGTTAGTTATGATGAAGACAGTTTGACTTTCTCAGCCTGCTTCTGCTCTGCCATGCAATACTTTGGCAAGTGTCCACTTTCCTGTCATGATGAAACACAGCCAGGATGCTGTTGCCAGACACTGGTACCATGATGCTTTTACTTCTCAGCCATCAGAATTATGAGTCAATAAACATCTTTATATGTTACCCAGCCTTGAATATCTGTGATAGTAAAAGAAAACCAGACAATTCTCCTCAAAAGAATGATATTCTCTAAGAACTTTAAGTCATTTTTATTTGTGAATCTTTCTGTAAGTGGTTTCATCCCACAAGAATGTCTCTCCCTTGAATCTGTTGATGCCCTGTCTATCCCTGAAGGCTCAGAGAGAGATGCTCTACCCAGCAAACTCTTAGTTTCCAGCTAGCTCCTTGCATCAGAATGCTTCTTTTACTTTCCCTGCTGAGTGCTTACAACACTTTGCTTATCCTTTGGATGACAGTGAACATGTTCCACTGGGTCTTATAGCTCTTTGGGGATTATTTAATCTCTCCCTCTGGAAGAAGGCACCTTCTCCTCGGGACAAGCTGTTCTGGGATGTGCAGAATGAATGAGCTTTGCAGCAAGTCAAGCCCTTATCAAACCCCATCTGGGAACCGCATCTCTCCAGATGTGGTTATAATGTGAACTGATTGTCAGTTCACATGTCAGGTGCGAGAAAGTCATAGTGAGATCATCTAAGTGAAGCTCATGGCACTGAGCTTTGAACTCAGAGCAAATATGCTTCACTCTGTTTGGTGAATCCTAAGAGACACTGAAGTCTTCCCTTTATCATACTGCAAAGAACCCCCCCCTCCTTTAAACAGTTCATAAGGCTGACATAGACTTCTGCTTTCCTTTCTTAAAATATATTTTATTTTTCATTATATATATATATATCTGTGTGCATCTGCGTGTGGGCATGTGCACATGGGTGCAGTTGAGAAAGAGACCAAAAGTGTGGATCCCCTGGAGCAGCCTGAAGTAAGTGCTGGGAAATGAACCTGGGGCCTCTGCAGGAGCAGCCTGTGTTCTTAAACATTGAACCATCTCCCAAGCTCCAACTGCTGTTTCCCTTTGACCCAAAAATATTATTCCAGTGCATGACTAGAACACAGTTTGTTGATGAGCGTTTTTATTATATCAGATTTTAACTATTACAAATAAAACTGCCACGTCCCACGTTGTGTACTGTGAAAACATTATGTGTCTTTTGGATAATATCTAAGAATAAAATTGCAAAGTCACATAAAACAAAAAACAATATATAAAGAAATTAGTAAACTTTATCCAAAATGGGTACATCACTTTACATTCCAGTAAGAGTATTTGAGGTCCCGGGAACTCCGTATCTTTGTCAACACTTGGGATATTGTCATTTTTAGATACTTTGGTAGGGGTCTCACCATATCTCACAACTATTTTAATTTACAAGTATTGGTAGCAACTGATGCCGAGCATCTTTCCATCTTTTCTTATACTGGCTCAGATCTTTGAACTAGTTCTTAAATTCCTGCTTGTGGTCATTAGCTTGTCCTTTCTTTGTCCCTTTGCACCTCCAAAATTTATTCATATTTCAAACCACTTTAAATCTCCTCTTACCTCCCTTTTCTGTATGAAATGCTTTTCCAAGAAATAAAATACCCAGTCTCATATTCAGGACTTAGCACCATGGTCATCTCCTTGAGAACTTCTGGTACATTAACAAAGGAACCCCACCACTGAGCTACGTATGTCTTAGCATCGTGTTGGATTCACAACACTGTCTCCACCTTAATCATTCAAGTACTTAAATTTGCACATTAAAATATCACTTGCTGATCATGAAAAGTAGCTCTATGAAAGTACAGCTCTAGTCTGCACATTCCCTTTGCATCCCCAAACCTAGAACAGTGTCTGATTCCTAAGAGTCACACTTATATCTGTTAGAGGACAGGCCATGCAAGATTGTAAGGATTATTTAAAAGTACCTTTTCTTCATGTCTACGTTTAAGTTTGAAGAAGTAGAGTTACTTAGAAAAAGATGGACTTGCTTTTCTCACAACAAAAGGGCTCAGATTAGGCAGGTCTGTGATTAGTGAATCCCATGTGCCTGTGACCTCATAAGCACATGGGTCTTCTCAGCTTTGTGGGCTGTAGGACACTGCACTGCATCTCATCTTCACTCCCCGCATATCCCCAAGGCAGCTGCCACAATTCCAAGAGCAAATCCAGACAGCTTTCTGGTCATAAACAAAGATTATTCCTCTCTAACCCTTTCTAAAAGGTAGATAAAAATTTCAGACACTTCTATTCTGTGTTTGAAAATTTCATACACATCTTCAATGTATCTTGATTATAGCTATCTCTCACTCCTCTCCAAATCCTCTAGAACCTTCCCCCCCCCGCCGCCGTCTCCTTCCCAAGTTCACTTCCTCCTTTAACAATTTGGAATTGATTACTTTTTAATTCACCGAATCCAGTTAGTACTGTCTTCATGCATATGGGTATGGCGTCTGCGCCACGGGGAACCCACCTATAGTGGCTCTCTTTTCAGCAGATGTTCCTTGCATCCTCTTGGGCAGTTATTTTTAACCATTCCTAAATTAGTGAATGGCACTGAAATGGAAATGGTCAAGAATGGCTTAAACTAGTCAATATTTATTTTCATCCCAAAATTTCTCCCCCTCAACAGTGGGTTCCATGGAAAGTTCTTTCACATCCCTCCCAATACCTTGGAACTTGTCATCAGTAGAGTTCTATCTCAGTAAAACATGGGAAATACTATTACACAGGCTCTTGCAGACTGTTCTGTTAAAATGAAAGCATGCCTTCCAGACATTTGATAAACTCATTTCAGTTTCCTCAGACAATCTCCCCATGGCTCTGCTCACTTGCTGGGGTATGAGACAAGCCGTCTGAAGTCATCCAAGTGAAGCGTGGGGTTTCAGCTGACAAGTGCCATCTTTTACAGTGTAGCATCTCTGGTTCTCAGTCCTCCCTTCCTGGGATCCTGCCCACCACAATGGTGTGTGTTGTCAGTTAAAATACTGTGTCTACAAACTTCCAAAAAGCTGGCAATGGAATTTCTGAAATGGAAACATATTTCTTTTTTGTTTAAAAATGGAAATTTGATCATAGTACAGTTCTTGTGATGATACATTCATTCAAAAATATTTTCAGCTGACTCTATTCCAAATGAATTCATACATTTTACTAAATATTTTGATCAAAATAGTTGTGCTGTTTAATTTACCTTTCATACAACTTTGAGCTCACATACACAATTATATTCTCTTAATTCAGAAATATGTAAGACAGATTACCTTTAAAAATTGGTGTTTATGATACAGAAACTGAGTCTGAAGAGGTTCATCTGTTCAATCAAAGTTAAAGAAAGTGTACCATTCGAGCCAGCTCATTTCAATTCATCGGAGCCAATACTGGGTATCTGTTTCCAACCACTTTTTAGCTTAAATTCACAATATGGAAGAATTCATACTGTGGAGATTAGCAAGATATTACAAAGAAGAGTTTGCTTATTTTTTGAAGCTCTGATTACTAAATATTCACCAGTATACAGAGCAATTAAAAACACGGAGAACAAAAATTTCAATAATTGCACTAAAAGACACAAGCATTTCAGAACCATGTACTAGTTGAAATCTGTATTATTAATACTTAATTTTATCATCTTTATTCACATGTCCATATTTAGAGTCTAGTTTACTTTATGAAATTATGATAGTCTCAGTGACTTCACGTCCATGCTTCTCTTCAGTTAGGTAGGTCCGCAGGTGTCTGAATAAAATTGAGCCATTGCAATATGTCAAAGGGTTTAGTCGTAGAACTAGAAAACAAAATAAAAGTCTCTAGTATGTGCAGACATGTAACTATTGGACACATATGTACTGGAACAGAATCAAGAGCTGATGGAAAGCAAGCCTTTGACAAAGGGCAGGAATGGAAATGACCTGGCAGCAGGAGCTGGACTCAAGGTCATGTCCTTAGGGACTGACTGGCTATGACGTGGCTGAAGGAGCCTTTGCATCAAATGCTGATGATCACAATCTGCCTAGCCAGTGCCCCTTTGAACTCACAATCTCCTGTACAACTTGCAGCACCAGCTGACTGGCTGCCCCAGTCGTGCTGCGGCCACCACAGTACCACAGGAACCTCACCTTGCTCTACAGAAACGGCTCACACAAATGGGTTAGCTAGTGGAAAATAAACTGGGAAAGGAAAACTAAAAATCAGAGCTACAAAGTTCTAAAAAGATATATTGGTAGACAAAGAAGTTGGAGCAAAGAGCACAGATATCTACGTCTCATTCTGATACTCAATAGAAAACACCCATCTCAGAAGGTGCCCTCAACCACAGGTAAGCCTTTTGTCCTACCTTCACTGTTGTTTCAATAAAATACCTTGACAAAAAAAGCAGAAAGAGTTTGACTCATAATTCCAGGTTACAGTTAATCAGTTGAGGGAAGGTCAAGACAGGAACTTGGAACAGTTAAATCAGATCATATCTAGAGTCCAGAGCAGAGAGAAAAGAACTGAATTCCACATGCTTGTTTTCTTACTTGCTAGGTTTCTCTATCCTTACAAGTTCAGGACCCCTGCCTGGGGAATGGTGCTGCTCACTCTGGGCTGGATCTTCCCACATCGATTAACTTATGGCAGTCTCTCACAGATATTTTCATAGGCCAATCTAATGTAGACAACCCTCAATGAGACTCTCTTCCCAGGTCTCGTCAGGTTGACAGTTAAAAGTAACCATACAGCTGATGATTCCTGCAGTGAATCCCAACCAGCCTGTGTCCTCCTCCCAGGGTGTGAACAGCAAGCTCAGAGTTTATAAAGTCATTGTAGCAGGAATTGTTTTTTTTCCAAACTTAACACAGATTCTCCTGCAGCAAATCCAAATGTTCCGTGACAAAAATTTGTCTTCAATGTGCTTTCGGCCTTGAGCAGCCTGTCCTGTCCTTTTGCAGTTTGGTTACTGTGGATCTGATGATTGGCAGGAAAGGGTTGTGTTTGCTGAGTCAGATCCTTATCCTCACAAACATTTTCCTTGCCCAATCTCAGTATCTCCAACAGCAGCAATTTTCAAAGGTGTAAAATATGCCTGATTAGTAAACACAGATTTCTTCACCTAATTGGATCAACTCAAGGGAACTTTGTCATCAAAAGCAAAGAAATAATTAAATACACATAATAAGGACTCACTCTTTAAGCCCTGTCCTCATCATATAAAGCAGAGCACCCTATGGAATGTGAGGGATCTGTAAAAGACTAAGGGATAGCACCACTGGAGGTAATGCCTCACACACTAGGGTGGTCTCCTTCTGGATTTGACATGTGCTAGGAATTAATGACTCAAACATGGTAATATGTCCCCAACAGGTAGAACTCACAAGTCTTGGAATCCACAGATGAGGTCAGTAAAGTCTCTCTAACTA
Source organism: Nannospalax galili (assembly GCF_000622305.1). Lineage (NCBI taxonomy): Eukaryota > Metazoa > Chordata > Mammalia > Rodentia > Spalacidae > Nannospalax > Nannospalax galili. The sequence continues at coordinate 210,761 of NW_008345364.1, forward strand.
TGACCCACAAAGACATGCTTTCAGACATTCCTTCCTGTTATAACCAGGAATTAAGGTCGAATGTCACCAAACTTGCAGCCCTGACTGCCCCTCCTCACTTCCGGTTCTTTGTACTCATGAGAGGGCTATTCCTACTTGTCTCAGTAACTGACTCAGTTCTTCATGAGAAAGTAAGGCTGCCCCTTGAACAGTAGCAAGAAGTCACACCTGGGATTCAGGGATTCATGTTTTCCTGTCCCCAGGTCTGGTGATAATAGTGATGATCTGGCCACAGAAAGCTTACATAATGTATCAGCGACTTTTCTTGCTGCTGTAACCAAATTCCTGACAAGAAGCAACTTAAGAGAGGAAAGGTCTATTTTGGTTTACAGTTGAAAAGGGATACAGTGCACCATGGTGGATGAGGCACAATGGCAGAAAGATGGGTGACTGTCACCCATCTGCAGACAGATAGGAGAGCAGACAGGAAGTAGGCTAGATTATAAAACCTGGAGTCTCAACCCAATGACCAACTTCTTCCAGTGAGATCCCACATTTTCAAGGTTGTATAACCTTCCAAACCACCACACCAGCTGGGGACCAAACATTCAAACACAGGAGCTAAAGAGGGCGTATCATAATTGAAGCATAGCATCCAACAAGGGCAGACTGACAGGATGATGCAGGTCCGTGCTGTTCAAAATGGGAGGTATCTTACAGTCATGGCTTCTTCCCTGGATCACCAGAGTAACCTCTCTGTGATGCTGACCCATAAATCAGAAATACTACAGTCTATATAAAGCCATGAGCTTAGTGCCCAACGCATACAATGGACAGTGGCTACCACTGCCAGATGTTATCATGATCAGCATGCCCATTGTTGCTTCATGAATACAAGGAACATCAATGTTCTCGAACCTAAGTTGCTGTGTCCTGCCATTATTTCCCTATAGTTTGTCTCTCAGGTCAAAGACACTATGAGAAAAACTCAAAATTTCTGCTTCTCATACCTACAGTGCCCTCATGATTATTTCTAAAATTAGTCTATAGTAATGCTTATTTTCTCTTCTGTTTTTATTATGTATTATCATAATTACTAGCAAGAATATGATCAATACTGTCATTATTACTTCTACAGAAACTCGTATCTAGGGCAAAGTTGGAGCAGAGTTTCTACTTTACTTTATGTGACCCAATTAACTGTGAGAGTTCCATTTTCACTGAATTTACTTGCTGAGTAGCTGATTTCTACCACATATGGAAAACACATCCAAACAGGTAAACAGAGGGTGACAGTAAACATTTATGTATTATTTCACAAAAACAACCAGTAAGAACTGCTTTGTGGGATTAACTGATGCGCTTTCGGAACTCACAGAAGATGCGAGGCACGGACTGAGTGCCCACTGAGCACCATGCTCTGCGTGGGGCACTAGCTCATTAATGCCCAGAAGAGCCTTCAATTTCCTATCATTGATTCGAATTCACAGTTGGGGGATTAAATCACAGAGAGTTTGAACCACTGGCACAAGGTCATGAATTTTGTACGTGTCAGAAGGAATATCTCCCCCAAATCAAATTAGCAAATTCTATTTACTGCATGTTTTATTCCTAATAAAGGGGATCTTATGCACTGCTCAGAAAAAGAAAAGTACCTCTACCTTGAACTCTGATCGAGGCCAGGAGTGATGAAGGTGACACTCAGACCCCGAGGCACGTCAGACGTCAGTGTCTGTTCTGCATCCCAGTTAGCTGCTGCTCTCACGGTGTCTTTCTGAATAACCTATTTTGGTCCCAAAGCCATCAGCAAACTTGAAATAAATGAAACATTTAACAGCAACTTGAAAATAAAAAGAAAGAAACACATCAGAGACAGGTCCTCCTATGATGGAACAACTTGCAAAATTCTCAACGCCAAAGGAGACTTCCACCAGGGCCCTCAGCTCCTGAGGCTGGGGGAGCAAATAAGAGGCACAGGTCAGTTTCTTTCCCCTTTGCCTTTTTCTTCTGGGGTGACTCATCCTGTAATGTGAGTCAAATGAACTCACACGGGGTTTATTTTGGCTGTTTATTTTTGGCTTGGTTATGGTAGATTTTTTTCACTCAAATTCACATAGGAATGAAAGGCCAATTTTAAGCTGCATTTTGGGGGAAAAAAGCCATGTGATTGTAGGAGAAAATATAGGAGTTTTTGAAGTCAAAATTTGAGTAGAGTTCTGACTTTGACATTTCTGTGTGACCTTCATAGACTTTCCTAGCATCTTTGAGCTTCAACTCTGCCCTACATTAAAGGATGTAGCAGGGATTTCACAGGGTTAGCATAAGCTTTGCTTTAAGCTCCAGAGTTCAGATCCACAGTAGGATATTAAGCGATTGGGCCACTTTGTTTCTGTCTTCTCTCAGTGTGACCATAATTTGGTAGATCATACTTTGAAAAAGATGATGGCCCTGGAGTCAGAACATCTGAGTACTCATCCAACTTCTGTTTTTTCTTAAACAAATTCTGGTAAAAGATGAGATGAGTCAGGTGGGTTGGTGTACATCTTTAATCCCAGCATTTGAGGGGCAGAAGCAGGAGGATCTCTGTGAGATAGAGCCACGCTGGTCTACACAGCAAGTTCTAGGTCAGCTGGAGCTATAGGTAGACCCCTTCTCAAAAAAAAAAAGGAAAGATCATATATTTAATAATGCACAGACAGCAGTTTCAGTCTTCTAGAATGTTGAATCTCCTCGTAGCCTGTTAGCATTGGTTCTCATCTGGCCTGCTTGGTCGTGATGAATTATTAGGCCATCAGACATGGTAGTAAATAGCTCAGGATCTGACTTCCAAAGCAAGCTCGGGTAACTTTTAGCAAGAAGTCACATGTCAGACACTACTGACAGCTTAGAACAGTTCAGATGGTGCACATGGTAGGGGAAGGACTGAAACCATGAACCATCAATGTCAACTCCCTGGTGAATGCTAAGCATGGAAGTGCATCTATGGTGCTGTGACAACATCCAAGTTCAAGGGGAAAAGTTAACAGGAACTTCTCTTCACTTTCTCGCAGCCCGGTTGCCACAGCCAGTGGTAGTAACGATCTCACGGATCAATCTTTCTCACAATGGGAAAGAACATATTTCCTTATAGCTCTCAAAGGGCCAATCAATGTGTTGCTAAATTGCTAGTAATGACCGTAGGCCATTTTCAGATGAATTTGATTGTTTGTGTACCTGTTGTTTCAGAAATGTCTGTGCTCAATGAAAGCCATTTTATCTTGGGATCATGTCGTCCTACGTCGGTGCAAAGAACATTAGCTCTGCATCTGAAGGGTGTGCTTTTTGCTGCCCACAGGTACCATTTAGGGATATATTAGAAAGAAGAAGAAAATTGTTTATAGAGACCATATCGTTAGTAAAATCTAGAAAATGGGTCGTGAATTATCTAAAAGGCAAACTAATTAAGGATGAGTTGGTACACTGCTAAGCATTGAACAGGATGCCTTTTCTTTCCTTTTGCCAGCCCTGGGACATTGGGAGCTCTGGACTGAGGCAAATCAGCCTCACTGCAAATTAACTACCTGCTCTGGAGTACGTCAAAGCCATTCTGGGTCTCAGCTTAGCCCTTTGTGAATGGAAGGTAATGGTAAAATATTATGCTTTGAAAACTCAGCAGCATCACTCCAAGTAATAAAAGTTTAGCAAATAGTACCTATTAGTGATAATGATGATGAGCAATATATATTATTTAAAATCTATGCTATTTATCTTAAACGAATGCTCACTGAAACTTGCACTAGCATGTGATTATAAATCAGGTTAAGAAATAGGGCACCTAAAACAGATACACTAATTTCCCAGGAGGAATGTGGATAGTGCATCTTTAAAATTTTCAGTTCTTGTTATCCTCAAGACATAAATACCCCCACAGACCTTCGGAGGACTCAATGATACTGGGAAAAATACCACAAACCATGGTACACTGACAGCCAAATTGCGTCCCCTTGGAGCTCCTGAGAAGGTTTTGACTCTATTGCCTTAGGCAGGTGAATCTTGGGATCCCAGTCAAGGCAGATTACAGATGGCCTCCCTGAATTTGGGGGACAGCAGCTCTCACTTAGCATAATATAAAACTTTCAGAGATGTGTCAACCAGTATGCATCCAGGTGCCAAAGTAAGTGTGTTTAAAAGTGGGTGCAGTGTTACTAAGATGCTGCCTGCCAGATGAAACATGGATCTGAGATGGTTTAACAACTCAGAGAATCATGAGCTACTGTGTATCCTTGGTAAGCAGTAAGAAGCAAAACCCAGGGCTGGAGAGATGGCTCAGTGGTTAAAAGCACTGGCTGCTCTTGCAGAGGACCCAGGTTTCATTCCCAGCACTCACAGGGTAGCTAACAACCATCCATAACTCCAGTTCCAGGGAAATCTGATGCCTTTTTCCATGGACATTACACCATATGGGTGCCCCTACCTACATGCAGGCAATATACTCATACATATAAAATAAAAAAATAAATGAAATAATAAAAAAGAAGCAAAACATGGTGATGGTCTGGTACTTCATAGCTCAAGAACGTCACTTAACAAGAAGAGCATAGACGTGTGTAAGTTTCTTCAAAGCAGCCTGAGGTCGAAGCCCATGAGCCACGTGTTCTGGCTCAGAGGTAATGGTGCTGAAATTACGACTCCTGAGAGTTCAATGTATTCAAATTCAGCACTAAATATCTATCATTTCACTTCTCTCTGTTTCCTTAAAGACTTTTAAACATCTAAGGTGGGAAGGACGTGGAAAGACCTTAGCTCATTCCTGGCCACTGTTGATCTATCTGTTATCTAATGCTCTGTCTCTAAGTACCCTAACACGTAGCAGCATCTATTAATATGAATTTATCTGATCACAGACTTTGTAAGACAGGAATGAAGAAAAACCTGGCTGCGTCTTCTGCTTTAGAATCTTTTATAAGGCTGTAATCATGTCCTAAAAAAGAGCTTGGGTTCATCTCAAGGAGCAAATAAGGAAAGAGCCACTTCCAGACTTATTCAAGTGGTTGGCAGAAGGACGTAATTCTCAAGTTCTTCTTACCACCTTACTTTCTGCATAGATCACTTAAAAACATGAAAACTTCTTCATGAAGAAAAAAAAAAAAGAAACTAAGAGAGTGCCAAAAAATTTAGAGTATTGGGAATGTAAAAGTCAGTGTTTATCACCTGGTCTTTAAAGTTCCATCAACTGCTTCTGGTAAACTTTATTCATTAGAAACAGATCAAAGGTCTAGCCCTCATATAGGAAGAAGGAAGATATAAGATTTAGTATCAGGGGTGGGGTCCTTGGAAACCACTTTTTAAATGTATGTTTTATAGAATTTTTGTATTTCATACACAACATCTTAGTCCTCTTTATACACATTCCCCTTGGCACCCCCATACCCCACCACTGGGTTTCATATATTCTGTTATTTATGGCATATATGTGTCATTATTGTCCCCTGACGTCCCTTAGTGCAAATTCATTAACTGGATTCTAGACAGCCTATCTAGAGTCACTCCCCTAAAAAAGATCAGATCTTCTTCACCCAGTAGTAATCATCTGCCTGATAGTTTTTGGGTAAGATAGGGGCCTGCTGCCATTTCCCCAGTTCTATGCTGGATTTTTGTTCTGCTTGAGTTTGCATGGGTCTTGTGAATGTTGTCACCATTGGTGTAAGTTCATATGAGCAAGGTCACTCAAAACACCTTATATGCATGTATGAAATTCTCAATGAATTATTTATTTAGAAAAGAGACTCTATTTCCATATGACCATGTACCTCCTCCCCTAGGGAGTCTTTTTATAGATTTTTTGTCTTGGTCCATTCAAGCTACTATAACAAAAATGCTGTGTACTGGATTCCTGTAACTACAAGCATTTATTTCTCACAGTTCCTGAGGCTCAGGAGCCCAAGAACAGAATTCAAGCATATCTGGTGTCTATTGAAAGCCCACTTCCTAGTTTAGGTATGGCACCTTTGTCTTATATTTTACATGGTGGAGGAGCAAACTGGTTCTCTAGGGTCTCTTTCTTTTTTAACAAAATTTCTGAGACATCTCACTATGCAGCCCTGGATGAACTGAAACTCTTTATGTAGACCAGGCTGGACTCAAATACAGAGTTCTGCCTGACTCTGTCCCTTGAGTACTTGGATTAAAGGTGTGTGCCACTACCTTTCATGAACAGATCATGACCTGATCATCTATCAAAATTTCTGAACTTCTAATACCATTACTTCTGGGGTTAGAATTTAGAAGAGACCATAAAACACTCTAATGTTTTAATGTTGGAAGGATCAGAGATGAACCTGTCCTAACTCTCATCATACAAATTACATTTCTTTTTCTTCAAATGATGCTTAACCAGAGAATCACCTTGCTCAAATTTTTTCCCTGTTCTTAAGAGTATCCAGTAAAGTGAAAAAAAAAAAAAAAAACAAATTGGCATTTTCAAAGTCACTTTATTCTAATCCAGGTGTTACACTGTATCAACTAAGGTGAATCATTTCCATTTTTAGCTTCTACTTTCTAAAATTGGTGATAGTATTATACTATACAGTGCAGTGATTAGTTAAATGAAATTTGGAATTAGACATTCTGAGGTTTCATAACATTATTTCATTTTACAAAACTATTTTCTATTTCTGTATTTTAATAAATATTTTATTGATTGTGAATCTCATACAATGTATTTTGATCATGCTCACCCCAAACTCCTCCCTTATGCCCTTCCAGATCCACCCCATACCTCCTATTCCTACTTCCCCCACCTTGTGTCCTTTTAAAAAATATTTAATAACCCATTGACTCAAATTTATGACGTCCATTTCCTTCTGGGTGTGAGGCCATCAATCTGATTGATCTACAAAGAGCTACACCCTTAAAGGAAACAAAGTCTCCCTCATTCAGAAGCCATCAAATGTCCATAGCTCATCAGGTAAGGATGGGGGCTTATGAACACCTTCCCAATCCATGGGAGAATGTTGACTGGCTTGATGTTGTGTAGATCTTACACAAGCAACCATAGCCATTATGGGTTCATGAATGCAATAGTCCTGTCATGTACAAAAGACACTGTTTGTCTCTGGTCCTCCTGATCTCCGGTTCTTACAACCTTTCTATACTTTCTTCCATGATGTCCCAGTGTCTTTGGGAATGGTATAATATACATGTCCCATTTGTGACTGAGTACTCCACAGTCATTTATTTTGTGCACTTTGACCAGTTGTGAATTTCTGCATTAACCACCATCCACTGCACAAAGAAACTTCTCCAGTGAGGTCTGAGATCTTCATGCATCTATGGGTAGAGAGATATAAATTTAAAGGAGAGTTTGTTGCTATGCCTGTTTAACCAAATAATAGTAGCAAGTTCATCCCTAAAAAAGGGGGTGGGGAAGGGATGAGTAACTAAGAATGGTTGAAAAAGACATATGGAAATCTGTTGTATAAGCTTTCTATATGCATATTCATAAAAAGAATTCAATTGTCATTACCTCACACAGGAGGTTAGGTTACACCCAGAAGCCACAGGTTAGCCAAATAAAAAAACCCAGTGCCCAGTGTGGTATACTTCCCCTTGAATGTTGGTCAGAGGTGGCCCCAGAGACTCTCAAAACATTACAGGTTATTGCCATTGCTCTTGGTTGCCCACCAGAACTTCATGGTAAGATCATATTGCTGAAGACATCACACACTTTGGTCACAGGACATGAAGCAATCAAGTCAGTACTGATCAAGAAGCTTCTTCAGCCGGTTAGCTGTCATAATGGAAAGTACTGTACAGGCTGCTGAGGGAAAGTCATCCACAGTCTTACCTAGCTGTGAACCTTATGAACTGCAGCAATGACCAGAGAGGTAGGATATGCCTATGGGTGCAATAGGGACAGTAATGCCCACTTTCTAACTGAGTTTAAGACACACTCCACAAAAGTGCAGTGTTACAATACTCCACATGCCTTGCATTGGATACCTAGCCAGGGTACATAGCTGACCAGGTAGCTTATTTTGAGTTTTTAAAAATCCATAACTCACTGAAAATTTAAATCTATAATTTGTAGATGAAGAAATTGAGGCTTAAATGAGTTGAGGTTTTAGCCAAAGTTCATGGTAGTCATCAAATATCCAACAAATTGCGGTTCCCAGTATCAATTCTTAATTTTTCTATATCATAACTTTATATGAAATGTGCAAAAGGATGTGCATGAAGTCATGTAATTCAGGGATTGGTTTAAAAATGTGGTATTTTAAATGATTGCTGTTAGTCATTCAGTGTATGCTCTGAAGAAAAACTAGGCTGAAAACATTGACTTTACTTTCTCAACTGTAAAATCTTGGAGGAATAGGAAGTACAGAATTTAATTTTTTGAGTTCAAATCGTGGTTCTGTCATTTATCATCCGGGCAAACATTCAGAGCCTAAGTCTTCTCATCTTCAAAACAGAAATAATAACACCAGGTGAGACAGCATATTCCTGTAGCCCTAGCTGGCTTGGAACTCTCTATGTAGACCAGGCTGGCCTTGATCTCACAGAGATCCACCTGAGTGCTGGGATTAAAGGAGTGTGCCACCACATTCCTGACAGATTCCAATTTTAATTCCGGGAACTGAGAAAAAAGCAATATTCTCTAGGTGTTACAATATATGGTATGAAGAGTCACATGAATCTTATGTGCCACACATTGCTCTAAGTGCCACTTAGTGGCACATAACTCCGCATGAGGCTTAAAAACAGCTCTCTTCTGTGGAGAATGAAACTCACAAGCAAAGGACTGAAGAAGACTACCCAAGGCAATGAGACTGAGGAGCAGCAGATCCACTCAGAATTCAAGTGCAGGAAGTCTTTCTCTGACTACTCTAGCTACTGCCATGTGCCATTATCATTTACTGAAACACACACACACACACACACACACACACACACACAGATTTCCCAAACTACCTAAAGAGATAAATGAAAGCCTCAATCATTTCAATGTTTATGAACATGAAAACTGATGAGAAAATAAAAATAATTTTACTGTTTTCAAAATAAACAATAGTTCATGATATTTTCTCAAAGAAAGTGCAGGAACCTAATGGCTTTAGATAGTCATAACTAAATATTGACAAAGTGCAAGGACATTATATAAAAACATATCATGACCAGGTTAGATTTATTCCAGTGATTTGAGGTGAATTCAATATTAGAAAAGTCATTAATGCAAATTATTATATTAAATATTGAAATATGGTTATATCAACAGATGGAGATAAAATATTTATCATATAAGCCAATGATATGAAAGTTAATAAATAAGACCGATGTATAAATCGAGAATATTAAATATTACTATGACAACGGCAAACTCTTAATCTGTGCTTTTATTTTTCCATATCTAAACAATTTGTATACTCCTTTAGACCTCATATCACACAAATTTGGTTCATAGGAATCTGTCATGCCAAAAGGTATGAGAAAAATATCCACAAGAAAGAAAATGTCTGGCAGCTATGAACATAAATTAATCAGATGAGGAGACAGCAGAGATTAATCAACATTAAAAAAGATGCTTAGAATTACATACAAAAGTGTCTTATTTACTTTCAATTGCTGTGATAAAAATCACTGACCAGAGGACCCACAGGTCTCTCTCTCTGGGGTAAGTCTACCCTGCCCTCCATTCCTTGACTCCCCCAGCCTCATTCACCCTTCCATCTCCCCAGCCAGTCTCTCCTCCTAGCCTCTGCCCTGTCCCATTCCTTGTCTTGGCACCCCAGACACCTGGGGGACCACCACTGCTTTTTCCTGATCCTTTGCATCCAGAGCAACTCAATTCCTTCTGAGGTCCCCAAGGGCACTGCTTCTGGGCCTGGACCCGCCCTAACCTCCCTCTGCTTCTGTGGGCCTGCAGGACCCACAGGCCTCTCTCTCCTGGGTAAGTCCATTGCCTCCTCCGTGCCTTGAATTCCCCAGCCTCACTCACCCTCCCATCTCCCCCACTGGTCTCTCCTTCTAGCCTGGGCCCTGTTCCATTCCTTGTCTTGGCGCCCCAGACACCTGGGGAACCAACACTGCTTCCTGATCCTGTGCATCCAGACCAACTCTGTTCCTTCTCTGGTCCCCAGGGGCTCTCTGGGCCTGACACCACCCTCACCTCCCTCTGCCTCTCTGGGTCTGCACAACCCACAGGAGCCTCTTTCTGGGATGCCAGGGCTGACCTTTCCTCTTCCTGGCCTTTACATCCAGACCAACCCAGCTCCTCAGAGCAGTCCCCAGGAGCCCTTAGGGCTGCCTCCCGCCCCCATCTTCCTTTGCATCTCTTGGTGGCAGGGCCACCAGCTGCCCTAGACCAGCATCTTTTCTGGGCCCAGCTGCCAGGTCAGCCCAACCCCCAAATTCCTGAGGCCAAAATCTTTCCTGGAGGGATCCAGACCTTAGGAGAAAGCCTGAGAGCATCTGATCCTCATTAGACTTGGGCCTCTGTGGGAACTCCTGAAGACAAAAGCAATCCAGCAACTCCAATATAAAATCAAGAGAGAACTGGAAGCTTAGAAGAACCAGCTTTTCACGATCAAAAACTAAACCACAAAGACACATAAAGTTCACAAAAAGAAGCAGACCTAAACTTGAAGGCCTGAGTATCACACAAGAGTCAGAAACTATAAAAGAAATTCACATGTCAAAATCACAGAGAAAAAATAATAACTTGAAAAACCAAAATAAGATATCCCACCAAATACCAATAGTCCTATAGAGGAGTACAATGAGAACCCCCTAGAGATAATGCAGGACATGGAACTGAAAAGAACAATTATAAACGTGATAAAAGAATTCAGTAAATTTAAGAACACACAAATAAAGAAATCAAAGAACTGAAGGAAGACAGGGATAAACTTCTGAATGAATTCAGAAAAGAGTTAGAAATATTGAAGAATACTCAGGCTGAAATGAAGAAGGAAGTGAATCACTCAGTAGGCGAATTAGAACCAACAGTAGAAAGCCTCACTAATAGGATGAATGAAATGGAAAACAGAGTATCAAGACTGGAAGATAAAGTGGACAAACTAGACCACTCAAGCAAAAATTATGAAAAATTTAAGAAATCACAAGAATGGAATATGCAGGAATTGTGTGACACCATAAAAAGACCAAACTTATGAATCATAGGCATACAGGAAGGAGAAGAATCCCAAGATAATGGCATGGACCAGATCTTCAACAGAATCGTAGAAGAAAATTTCCCAAAATTAAAGAAAGACATGCCCATACAAATACAAGAAGCATATAAAACACCAAACAGACAGGGCCAGAAAAGAATCTCTCCAGGGCACATCATAGTAAAAATACAACATGTATAAAACAAACAGACAACACTGAAAGCTGAAAAAGAGAAACAACAGGTCACATATAAAGGAAAACCCATTAGGATTACAGCTGACTTTTCAATGCAAACTATGAAAGCCAGAAGAGCCTGGACCAAAGTATTCCCAGTTCTAAATGACCACAGATGCCAACCCAGATTACTATATCCAGCCAAAATGTCTATTGTAGTCGAAGGGGAAAGAAAAAGCTTCCATAACATAAATACACTGAAGGAATTCATGTCAACAAAACCAGCCCTTCAGAGAGTTCTGGAAGC
>NW_008345364.1:222569-223701 GCF_000622305.1 Nannospalax galili
CATCTCAATTTCAAGGACAGACACTACCTTAAGGTGAAAGGATGGAAAAAAATATATACCAAGCAAATGGTACTAAGAAAAAAGTAAGCATTGCATTTCTAATATCTGAAAAATGGTCTTTAAACTAAAACTAATCAGGAGAGATAAAGAGGGCCACTTCATTCTGAACAAAGGAACAGTAAACCAAGAAGATATTGCAATCATGAACATGTATTGCACCCATCTTCATAAAAACAATACTACAGGATTTTAAGACCCAGATTAATCCCAACTCATTAATAGTAGGCGACTTCAATACCCCACAGTCTCCACTAGATAGGTCAACAGGGCAGAGAGTTAACAGAGAGACATCTAAATTAAACAATATCATATGTCAAATGGACTTAACAGACATCTACCAAGTATTCCACCCAAGCACCAAAGGACACACTTTCTACTTAGCATCCCAAGGAACCTTCTCCAAAATCGCCCATAGACTGGGGCACAAAACAAACCTCAACAAATGCAAAAAGATTGTAAGAATTCTATAAATTCTATCAGACCACAATGCAATAAAGCTTAAAATCAACACCTGAAGAAATCTTAGTAATGACATGAAAGCATGGAGATTAAACAGTACACTCCTGAATGATAAACAGCTCAGAAGAGGAATTAAGAAAGAAATAAAAGTATTCCTAGAACTAAATGAAAAGGACAATACAACACAACAAAACTTCTGGGACATGCTGAAAGCTGTCCTTAGAGGGAAGTTTATAGCTCTAAGTGCCTACATCAAAAAATCAGAAAGAACACAAATAAATGACTTAATATTGCAACTCAAGACACTTGAAAAGCAACAATGAATGAAACCCTAACCCAGCAGACATGAAGAAATAACAAAAATCAGGACAGAAATTAATGAGATCGAAACAAAGAAAACAATACAAAGAATCGATGAATCCAAGAGATACTTCTTTGAAAAGATAAATAAGATTGACAGACCACTAGCCTAGTTAATCAAAAGAAAGAAAGAGCACCTCCAAGTCAATAAAATCAGAGATGAAAGGGGAAACATCACAGCAGACACCTGAAAGATACAGAACATTATAAGGGAATACTTTAAAAACCTATATGCTACTAAATTTGAAAACCT
>NW_008345364.1:224603-224924 GCF_000622305.1 Nannospalax galili
GTCTATATACCAATAACAAACAATCAGCGAAAGAGCACATGGAAACACTCCCCTTCACAATAGCTGCAAAAAAAATAAAATACCTCAGGGTACACCTGACCAAAGACATTAAAGAGCTTTACAATGAAAATTTTAAATATTAAATATAGAGTCTGAGGAAGACATCAGAAGATGGAGGGACCTCCCATTCACATGGATTGGAAGAATTTATATTGGGAAAATGACCATCTTACCAAAAGTCATTTATAGATTCAACGCAATGCCAATCAAAATCCCCATGACATTTTTCACAGAATTGGAAAAAAAATCCTAAGATTCATA
>NW_008345364.1:225187-252634 GCF_000622305.1 Nannospalax galili
TTCAGCAAATGGTGCTGGCAAAACTGGATCTCCACCTGTAGAAGAATGAAACTAAACCCCTACCTTTCACCCTGCACAAAAGTCAATTCCAAATGGCTCAAAGACCTCAATGTAAAGCCTGAAAATCTGAAACTGTTAGAAGAAAACTTTTGGAAAAACTTACAATATATAGGTGTACGAAAGGATTTTCTAAACCGGAAATCAATTGCTCAGGAAACAAGGGCAAGAATTAACAAATGGGGCCTCATTAAACTAAAATGCTTCTGTACATCAAAGGAGGCAACCAGGGAAGCCATCAGAAAACCCACAGAATGGGAGAAAATCTTTACCAGCAACACATTCGAAAGACCTTTAATATCAAGAATATATAATGAACTCGAAAAACAGAGAATCAAGACAAGAAGCAACCCAATTAAAAGATGGGTGAAGGAGTTGAACAGAGAGTTCTCAAAAGAAGTAAAGATGGCTATGAAACATTTTAGCAAATAGTAAGAAATTACATTTGTCTAGGGATGTGACAGCCTTAGGGTTTCAGGAAAGTATGATTTTTACATTTTTTGCATAACTTAGTAAGGCATCACAATTTTCTTACAAGATATTGACTGCAAGAAAATAAGTCATTATTACTCCACCCCATATCTATGGAAAATTCCACTTGTTTTCCATCCAAGACCTTTCTTTTTCTAAAAGTTTGCCCACTTAGAGAATGAAGCAGGCATCTTCTAGATAGTCTGACATTTGCAAGGAAAAGCAGACTTCCAATTGGCCAAAATACTCCCAGCAGTGCTCTTTTCACAATAGCTATGAGTTGGAAGCAACATAAGTGTCCCTCAACTGACGAGTGGTTAACAAAAATATGGTATATTTACACAATGGAGTTCTATGCAACTGTAAAGAAAGATGAAGTAATGAAATTCACGGGTAAATAAGGACTGTTACACTAAGTGAAGTAACACAGACTCAAAAAAACAAATGACATATGTTCTACCTCATATGTGGATCCTAGAACCAAACCCTGATAAGTGAGTATGTATCCAGGCATAACTACAGGAACCAGGATACTGGAAAGGAACCAGAGCAGTAAAGGAAAAGAAAGAACCTGAAAGAGAAGAACAGTGGGAAACAGGCCTTAATAAGGGAGAAATGGACAAAAATTGGGTTACTATAAGGGAGGGGGGAGGGACGGGTATACAAGGAACCTAGGGTATAAAGGGAAAGAAGGTGCTCAAGAGAGGCAGGACCATAGAAGAAGGGCATTATTAGGGGACAAAGGGGGGAAATGGGGCCACCTTAAGTGCAAAAACTATGGTGGAAGGGTGAGATAATGTAAGAGATAAATAATGCCTAGCTAGTTTTGAAAGACAGAGGGAACCATATTACTCCTACAACCTACTGACAAATTATATGTAGAAGATCAAGAAATATATGTCTACATAAGGTTTATCTGAGAATAATTGGTCTTTGCCCAAGATTTATCTACATGACACACAGTAATTAAAAATACCAGACTGGTGGAACTAACGTTCTTGGATGTTTAACAGACATACTTTGAGATCTATACTAATTGGGTCAGAGGGATACAAAGGACACTTTTTGCTCTCTGCCCTCCTAGGTCGATTAGTTCCCAGGGATCATGAGCATCTCGCAAAATGTCCTGTAATGGTGGTGGGTCATCTGACCTCTTGATCAAGGAGGCCAAGGAGAAGGCCGAGGAGACCCCACCGAATGGACTTGAACCAGTGTCCAGTTTACATAGAGGAGGGTCAACACAGAGGAATCATTTCCTCCATGCTTCCAAGCAAAGCCAACCATAGTCAAGCAGGACCTTTGACTTATCTTCACATAGGCGGAACTGGTAAAAGAAAGGAGCCAGGAGCTCCTCCCAAGCCATGTAACCCCTGAGGAACAGATCCTTAAATGACCTTAAGAGTAAAAATATACTGGTTTATCTGGGCCACCTTTATGGCCTTAAACATCCAAAAGGAAAGTATAACCAAAGATTAAAGGGGTCAATATAATTTCTTAAGAGTCCATAAGCATAGATAAAGACTACATAACAAGCATCAATGCCAGATAGGTGATACCTTCTTTTGAGTTGTTGGCCAGGGTGACCAAAGGGATTCCCAGACAGTAACCCAGCATAGAACTTGGAAAATGAACAGCAGACCCCAATCTTATCCAAAGGAATATAAACTACTGATTACCACTCAATGAGGAACAGCTGACCCTCCTAAAACAAAGACCTCTTGATAGGCTGACTAGATTCACCAGTTGGGCAAGTAGTGTGGATAGGCTGGGATGCTGACAACACAGCAGACAGTAGCAGGGATATCAGAGTATAAGGGCTCTAGTGGGGGGAGGGAGGCTATGGGAGGGTGCCATCTGGGAAGTGGTAGTATAGTCGAATAAGATGGTTTGGGATGTCCTGTGTGATAAACACACACACAAAAAAATCAACAACTTTTTTAAAATGTACATCATACTAATTAGTAGAGGTGATAAACATTACCATTGAAATCTACCCAGTGACTTCACAGACATACACAGTTGCCAAGGATCCAAGTGCAACCGATTATGACTAGTAACAATCAGATGCATACAGATTAGAGATGCATGTGCCAATATCTCAGTGTTAGTAGCAAAAACAATAAGTTTTTCTGCAAGGAACAATATATTCTAAAATGAAATGGAGATCTATTTTAAAGGTAAAAAACTCAGTTTTATGTCTTAGAGGTCTTATACTGCATTCAATATTATATAATTGTATTAACTCAACTGTGGTCCTAGAAAGTTGCACCCACACAAGAGAAAATACTGTCTTGTTTCAAAGGGAAGAATTGGGCACATTTAAGCAAAACCAAAGTCCACCAAAGTAGCTCAAGGCTGGACGTCTGGGATTCTCTCAGAATCTTCTGGGTTCCAAAAGGTTTTAGTAGCTCCACTTCTCTCACTCTGATGTCCACAGCACACACAGCTTGTCCCAGAGGTTCAATCCAGTTCCACTCCACACCTGCTGCTGCCCTGTGGTCAGTTCATGGTCCTGGTATCTCCAATATGCTGGGATCTCTACTGAAATTGAGGCTACACCTTCACCAAAGGGCACTTCTGGCCTCTCAGGGTGCAAACCCTCAGATTGTCTCCATGACCTCTTCACGCCTTCAACACCAGAACCATGCAGGAGACTCTTACACATTACCAAGTCCTGATTCTAGCTGGAGATGGAGGCTCAGCCTCCCCACCCCACCCCCAACCTGCCGGCCTGGACAACAGCTTCTGTGTGCTGACCCTTTGGAAATACTTCTCAGAAGATTTTGCCACAGTGATGCTGGTCTCTTGTTATTCACAGATGATTTTTCAGGCCCATTAAAGCAAAGGTCTCATTTCAGGTTCAGTACACCGAAGCTGTGGCCACTTGGCAAGGAAGATCGGTGTGACAGGAAGGAGGAGGCAGAATCTGGAGAAAACGTGTTCCTCAGTGCTGGTTCTGAGATCCCCATTGGAGGTCTTGGAAACCAGGCATAGTTTGTCTAATCCCTACCTCAGAGACAAGCAGTTCTGTTTGGAATCACAGCTCTGATGATAACCACTTGCTCAGGATTTGCCACTCACATACTCTGGGGCTCATGACATCCCAACTTTATGTCGTGGCTGGCATGCAGCTTCACATAACAGATATAGAGAGTTTACTGCAAGTGAGGTGGCAATGGAAACAGGAAGAAAACATCTTCTATCCTGTTCTATTATGGTAGTCATAGTAAAAGAAAGATGGAATGTACTACCTGTACCCTCCTGGTCAGCCATGGGTTCCAAAAAAGGCAGAGAGTTATGGCAACAGGACTGGCTCAGAGGATTTACCACAGAGCCTGTCAGTTTGAAAGGAATAACTCTCAGAGACAAACGTTAACCTCATTAATATCTGTGGGTTTCAGGCTTACATCAGTCTTTGGTCCATAACCAGTTTTCAGTAAAGATTTGCTGAATGATGTAAAAGAATGTGTTCAGCAGTTTTCGATGTTGAAAAATGCTGACTGTGGGAAGGTGTACTATACTGAAGGCAGGGACAGTCTAAGGGACCTTATCACTGAGCTGGCACGGATCCGAAGTGCTCTCACACTAATGATCAAAATTCCACTGACCTACTTAGCTTCTTAACTCAAAATAAGAAGTCACTCCCCATTGTGTAACATACTGTCGTATAAAGTATTCAGGATTTTCTCTAACCTATTCTAAAAGTCAACAAAACATCACTACAATTTGTGCAATAACATGATGCCTTGAAACTGGATAATTTCTTCATACATTTGCTGACAACATGCAGCTTTGGCATCCTATTATTTTCTATCCTGCATTATTTCCTGATGCACTGCCATCACAATCCTGCTATGGCTTATTTGTCAGAAATATGCTTAAGTTTGCACAGCCTAAAGTGGTGAGCTCTCTCCCAAGGAGGCTGGCCCTATGTGCTACAGCAGCTAAACTTTGAAAGGTAGTGATCTGAATCACTCTATGACAAGCCTAGAACACAGTTGCTATTATTATCTCTTCTGGGCAGACGCGGGAAGAGAGGCACGCACAGGGCCAGTGCAAGAGCCTGGACTAGGTGAACAAAGCATCACAGTGGCTGCCTTTGATGTTTCTCACAATTGGAGCTTTCTGACTTTCATGATCTTTTTGGCCTGTCTTGAGACACCAAGATGGTTTCATGTTCACATTAGTAACTCATCATTATATTTGTTGTTTTTTAGAATTGTTTGAGAATTTCATACATGCATAAAATGTATTTTCATCAAATGTACCCCTCTCTGCTCCCTCCCCTTCAATTCCTTCCCTAGTCCCCCATCACAATTGAGTCCATTTAGTGCTGCCCACATGTGAATAGATACAGGACCACCTGCTGGAGCATGTGCGATCCCTCAGGAGTTGCATCTCTGAAGAAAGGTGTCTCTCTTTACCCTGGCAGCCATCACTTACCAATAGCTCCTCAGCTAGATGTCGGACTTCACGAATTCCTCCCCTTTCCGTGCTGGGATTTTGGCTGGCCTGATCTTGTGCGGGCCTTGTGCATGAAGTCACAGTAGGGTCTTATTCTTAATTAGAGGAGTTAGAGAAATGTAGAAAGACTGTCCATTGAGAAACCATTTGCCTACTTTATACTTTACTGTGAAAACTCCATTTATTCCCCTATAATATATGCTTTACAGTGTCTAAACCTCTTATTAGTAGATGAAGAGGGAGAAGCTCAAGCATGTTAAGTGACATAATTATGTCTCAAAACCATCAAGTAACTGAGATGCCACTATGTGTTCAACGTCAGGTGCTGTTTGGCTTCAGGTCCAAGAAACTGTGCACAGAACAAGAATAGAGAGCTCAGCCATTTATTGTGATCTCAGTTGTGTCCCACACTGATAGCTGACTTTTTGATGCCAGGATCTCTCAACCCCTATGAAGAATTTCATGTGTGCCGATATTACTTTTTACTATTTCCATTGATTTGAAAATTTCATCCAACACATTTTAATCTTATTCAGACCTCCTTCCCCCTCCACTATTACCTTAATACCCCCAAATTCATATCCTATGTAATTTGTTTCCTTTTTGTTTACAGTCTATAGAGTTTAGTCATGCCAGTAAGGAAAATTAGCTCTTCCTCTCTCAGCAGCAATCAATTGTCAATAGGTCTTCAATACTGCTGAGGCTACCTACCCACCCACCTCCCCCATCCATGCTAGGTCCCTTTCTGGCTTGAGTTTGGACGGGTTTTATGAATGCTAAGATAGATGATGTGAGGTCATATGTGCAACGATCCTGTGGTATCCAAAAAACATCTTCCTTGTAGCCACTGCCTCTGGCTCTTTGTTTTCCCCTTCCACAGTGATGCCTGAGCCTTGGGAGGAGAGGATGTGATATAGGTGTCCACTTAGATCTGAGCGCTTCAAAGCCTCTTATTCTCTGCATGTTGACAAGTTGAGGTTCTCTGTGTTAATCAGAGTTCTGCAAGCAGCACGCTGGTGAGTGTTGAGAGATGCACTAATCTGTGGGTACCAGTGCATCTCATTAGCAATAAGTCATTAGATGCCAGTCTACTATTTTATCTGTTTAGCAGAATAATAGTAGTAGGTTCTCCACTATGGCCTGTGACCTGTCTAGCCACATGGTAAGTGTCAAGTAGGGACTCCCTGCTGTGAAGACGGTCCTAAATCCAATCAGAAGATGGTTGGTTACTCCTACAACATCTGTGCCACTGCTACATATTTTTCCAAGGCAGTTGTTATTGTAGCTTGGAGAGTTCACACCTAGGTAAGGTTTGTGGTTACCCTCCTCTGCCAGTAACATACATAGCACCTTCTAGTACTATGAAAGCTAGCCAGCAGAGATGAAGCTTCTAGATTAGTACCAGCTTGATTTCCTCTTGTTCTGTGACTCAGGAATGTCTTCCTTAGCAATAGGGTCTTTTCATCAAGTTCTGGCAGTTAACCATGCAATGGCAATAGCCAGTGTTGTTTGAAGGTCTGTGGGATCTCTCTGGCCAACAACTCTGAAACAGAGTCCATTCCCAGCATTGGGCTTTGCATTTGACAGTCTGTGGTATCTATAAGAGGAACGGAACTCCTGTTATAGTACAACTGCATTTTTACTTTTTTATATTGTATATGTTTACACCTACCAAAGCTTTTTAGTAGATTTTCATACGACTCTTTCTAAATGCCTTTATTGTTAGCTCTCCGTCTCCTGCTCCCTTTTCTGCCCTGCCCTCCCATTTCCCAGCCCAAATATTTTTGACATCATCAAAAATGAGAGAAATTTCTTTCTGGTCTCATTATCAGCAAAAGGAAATCCATGCTGCCTCTTCTAATCACCTTGTTCATTGGTTTGTGATATTTTTAGGATTCTTTTAACTTCTGTTCTTTGCTTTGACCACTGACATATTGAGAACTGAAATTACAGTAAGCACACAGATCCAGAACAGTAACAACATCCCTTCAGCTTTGGGGCCTAACCATTTTGAGCATGATCTAAGAGCTGAGGTGTTTTTCCTATCCTCGTCTTTACTTTGTGCAACTTTCCTCATTAACGATATTGTTATAACTTTTACGTAAGCCTGTAACCTACCTCAATATCCTTTTGGCAAAAGACTGAGTTAAATACTTAAAGAAATAATTTTTCCTAAGAAAAAGCCATATTGAGACACATATCTAAGTTTAGGTGACATTTCCCAGGAAGTTTCCCAGATCAACAACCCATAAGACATGGCTGACAACAGTCAACTTGGCAGTAAGCACAACCTTCTCCTTGTACTGATGTAGGAGCTGATACGGACAGGTTCATGGACTCCAACTACAAAGGGTAGAATGATATCCTATTGTGGGCTGTCTGCCCCTGGACCCCATATTTGTCTGTACTAGACTAGCGTTCACTCAGCAGGTGCAGCATTACAACTCCTAAAACAGTGTGGGGGTGTGGGGGGAAGAGAAGGAGCCCCAAGCAAGGAGTGAACAGACACAGGGAAGGTCTCCTCACATTTCAATCCATTTCTCTCAGGACCATGAGATGAGTGGACTGCGTTGTGTTCTGGGCCTTGCAGAGTGGACCATTGAAGCAGGCAGGGAATCTGTGACTCCTGCACAGAACTGTTTTATAGCTGTACAGTGGAGGTACCTCTGTGAAGGCAGCCTCAGAGCCCCACCTTTTCTGTAGGCTCAGCACACTTTCAATCGAGCTGGCCCCACAGAAGAATAGATCAGGTGTGGCTGGCTGAATCACATGACAGGCAATTGTCAACAGCACCCAGGACATAAGGGAAACTGGTAAAAGCCTAGAATGTAACTCAGCTCGGGTTTCAGAGGTCAGACAAGTTACTTCCACTGTCTGTCCTGCCATCTGGGGGTAGTTCATCTCACCCAAGTTATAGTTTATTTTCAAAATGATATATGTCCATAGAAAAAAAATAAGAATATGCAAAGAAGCAAAATACAACAAAACGTGAAAATACAATATCTTATCTTCCCTGATGATTACTATTATCAGATCATATTGTTCCCAACATTTTGCCGTGTAAGTAAAACTACAAAATAATAAAAAGAAGTATACTGCTTCTACTAGTGTGAGAACAGCTGTTTTTCCTTAAAATATTTTTTGGACATTTATTCATGTCAGTATATTTTCCACTGTGGCAAAGGCTAGCTTGTCCCCATTCCCTGACTTTCTGTATCATACTGGAATAGGCTAAATAACCAGATAGCACCAGTGGACTTACTATCAATGAAGGAAACTTATTTAATATTTAGGATCAAGCTAATCTCCTGCCTAAATGCAGTCACCTGGCTGTTACGGTAGCTGAGTGTGAGGATTGGGCTGTTCCACGTCACAGGAAGCATTCGAATGCTGGGATTTCTCTCACAACTAATGACAGATCACAGAGAGTGACCTGAGTCCACGTGTGCCTATTATCTTCCAGTCCTGTGAATCATAGGTCACAGATCTAAAGTCAAGGTGCCAACCAGGCTATTCTGGTTTCCAAAGGTCACTTTTATTTCTTAGCCGGAGACCCTGCTCCTTTCTTCAAGGCCAGCAAAGTAGTGTCTGATCCTCCTCTGTCTTCACTCTCTTCCTCTGATCACAGAGGGGGAAATTTCTATTTTTAGAGGTTTATGAAATTAGTCTGGACCCACCTGAATAATCCAAGGCAATTTCTTCCTTTCCAGGTCTTTATCTTAATCTCATCTACAA
The DNA here is from genome assembly GCF_000622305.1 of Nannospalax galili. NCBI lineage: Eukaryota > Metazoa > Chordata > Mammalia > Rodentia > Spalacidae > Nannospalax > Nannospalax galili. The sequence continues at coordinate 233,915 of NW_008345364.1, forward strand.
AGCTACAGGTTCTGAGGTTTAGCTGGGGACACTTTTAGAGAACATTGTTTCTCCAACTGCAAATGGAATACTGCCTTTTCACTGTACAATGTCATTTTTTTTTTTTTTCGGTCTTTTTGAGACAGGGTCTCCCTGTAGCCCCAGCTGTCCTGGAACTCACTATGTCGACCAGGCTGGCCTTGAACTCATAGAGATCTGCCTGCCTCTGCCTCCTGAGTGCTGGGATTAAAGGCATGCGCCACCACACCCGGCCCACTGTCATTTTTTAACCAGTCTCCTAGGCCTGTGCACTTAGGACCGTGTCAACATTTGTGCCCCACAATCGATTCTTAGCAAAGATTAGTGTAACTAAATCTTCACTTATGTATAATTATTTCCTTGAAGGAAATTACTAATGGCAAAGTGACTATATTAAAGCATACACACATTTGTTAAGCATTGTTCTCAACAACACGGATTGGTAAACAACAGATCAAAACAGCCCTTTCCAAGAGCAGTTTAGATTCAGTGTTGTGATCCTGTCATAGCAATAGTATTTGGGGTTTGGATTTTCGTTGGGTTATTGTTGCTGTTGTTTGTTTTTACATCCCAGCCCATGCTTATTTTATTTTTCATTTATTTTTTATTGAATTTTTATGAATTTCATCCTATATGGTTTGATAGTATTTGGATCTACTCCCTTATCCACATTCCTACCCAATGCTTCACGTCCAATCTAATATACTCTCATATGTATGTGGGCTGACAGAGTGTGATTTGGATCCCTAAGTGTCCTTCAAAGTGGGTCCATCCACTGGGCCCATCAAGAGTCTTATCCTTGTAAGACACTGTCTTTTCTCTCCTAGCAGCCATAAATTTCTAAAAGTTCACTGGGTTGGGTTGGAATTTTTAATACTTCCCCATGTCTATGTTAGGATTTCGTCTGGTTTGAGCTTACATGGGATTTGTGTGTGCTGTTACCATTGTTGTGTGTTCATATGAATAAATGACCAGCCATCTGGAAGACTCTGTTTCCTTGTGGTTAGTCACCCCTCTGGCTCTTACAATCTTTCTGCTTCCTCTTCTGAAATGATCCCTGAGCCTTGGGAGGCAGATGTTTGAAATAGGTGCCCCACTATGGGATAAGCACTCTATGGCTATATGTTCTCTGTACATTGGCCAATTGTGGGTTTCTCTGTTAACCACCTGATGGTGATTAACATAAGAAAACTTCTCTGGTAAGAGTTCAGATATACAGTCATCCTATGCATGGAGGTTGCATTGAAAATATGTTATTTAGGATTAACTGTCTCACAGACACTTACTCTGTGTGTTTTACCTGTTCTGGAAGTCTGTAATAGTCTCCATCTATTATAAAAAGAAGCTTCTTTGATGAAGGGTGAAAGGTGCACTTGTATGTAATTAAAAGGACACATGTTTAGAACAAAGTAAGAAATTACATTGGTCTAGAGATGTGATAGAAGTAGGTTTTTCCTCTAGGACCTGTGACCTCTCCGGTCTTGTGTATTTGGCTGTGTTACAGCATCAAACGTGAGTTCCTTCCCATTGAGTGGATCTTAGTTGTAACTAGACAGCTGTTGATTGCCCCCAAGGTAAAAGTGCCACTACTGCATCAATAGTGATAGTTTGCTTGGCTAGTTAGTCATAATTGGTTATTAGACTTTGTTATTTTTTGTTTTGTTTTTTAACTGCACGTTTACCTGTCACCTCTCATGGCCTCTCACGGTAAAAGCCTCAGATTGTCTACACAGCCCTTTGTGCCTTCAACACCAGCACCCTGGGAGACTCTTACACACTGCCAAGTTCTGTGGCCAGTTTCATGTGCAGGTTTGGCACCTTCTGGACCACAGTTGCTGTGCTGACCCTGAGGAAATACTTCTCAGAAGAGTTCACTCAATGATGCTGATTTCTTGTTAATCATAGCTGACCAGCATCAATTATGACAGTAAAGCACAAAAGATTTCACTTCCAAACATTCTTAATTCAAACTACATCACACAAAAAGCCCTGATGGAGCTTTGGCTTCCCTTTGAAGCATTATAACCAGGCCTGTGTAGTCTATACCTCTTTCAGTATCATCTTCCAGTTCCCACAGAACAGCTCACTGAGCTCCAAGCACTTTTCCAGGTCAAAGCTCCAGGAACTTCCACAATCCTCCCAGACCCATAATGGCCAGGCCGATCACAGCAATATCCCACTCTCAGGTACCAATTTCTGTTCTAGCCACTTTTCTGTTGCTATGATAAAATACCATGACCAAGGCAACTTATAAAAGAAAGAATTTATTTAGCTTACAATTCCAGAGGGTAAGAGTCTATGATGCTGGAGAAGGCATGACAGCTGCAGCTGCCATGAGTAGAAAGCAGAGTGAGCACATCTTCAAGCAGGCACAGGGAGCCTGACCAGATTCAGGCCCTGTTTCCCATCTCCTCTCAGACCCACCTCCCTCCCTCACCTCACCTCGTGTCATGCCTTCTCTTAAGTTTTCAATGCCTTTGTAGTTTAATTTGTGTTCTCTAAATGTTCTTTGATGTGAGTTCATCCCCAGGAGTCTGGTGCGCCTACCCGGCATCACACCCCTTAAGACAGACTCTTCGTCTCTTAGAAGCCATGACTTGTCTAAAGTCCCTCATCTTCTTACCTATCCTGATGCTGACTTTCAGCCTCTTTCCTTCATGCCATTTTTCATACCTGACAATCTATCCTCTCTCTATCTCTCTCTCATCTCATTTTACCTCTCCCTCATTATTGTCCTCCCTCCCTTCCTTGATTAAGCTTTGCCAAGTACTAGCAATGCAGACTGGAGATGGCCAGGTCTTCACAGTCCCAAAGAATGGAGCAAGTGAATAGCCCTTACGTCAAGCAATTTCGGAACTGCTTTGAACATATAATCATACCCATTCTCACAAAGAACCCCCAGGCATGTTTCTACTTTATAATTTTCAAAACTAGGAAACTGGGGCGGGAAGAGGATAAGGAGCCTGTTAAAGGTTTTACAACTGAGAAATATCAGAATTGGGATTTAAACAAAACAATCTTATCCTCAAGCCTATAATCAGTCTTCTTAATCTTTGATGTGGGATGAACTTCCCCCTCCCTGGCCAAACCCAAGAAAATATGATGAATTCCTAATTTCCAGTACCTCAGAAAATAACTTTTCTAAATAGGCACACTGTTAATGTGACTCGTTAAAATGAAGTTGTGGTACAGTGGGGTGGAGCCCTAATCCAATATAACCAGTGCCATTGTAAAGGGACACTTTGGACCCATAGGAAGAGAACGGCGAGTGAAGATGAAGATAGAGGCCAGGGGCACTTCTCCAAGCCAAGGAGCAACGAGGGTTGCCAAGAATTAAAAGACACTAGCGAGCCAAAGGCAGATTCTTGTCTAACAGTTTCAGTGAGTACATGGGGCCAACACCTTCGTGGCAGAGCGTTTCCCTCCAGAACTGTGACAGGTAACATTTTTATTGCTTGAAGTGACTGTACCATGTAGCCCTGAGAACCCAGTTCAATCCCCATCTTTGTGGTGGAGACCCACTGGTTGACTCAGAGTTTATGAATGATGAGAATTGTTCAAGTCAACGCATGTCTTTCTTTGCTTTGGCTGGCAGGACACGTGAGGCAGGGTAAAACTAGCATCTTGGGGAATACACTTCACCACCTAAACATCTTTATCTGAACCCTAGTATTCAAGCTTAGTTGACCTTCACTTCAATATCTTTATTTATAGAGGGTTTCCCTGCATCCCATGCCATTATTTTTATAAGCTATGTTCAAAGCAGGACTTTTCCTATTTTCTAAAATATATCTGAAACAGACTGATAAGAAGTTCTAGAAGAGAAGCAACTTAAATAAAACCAACTGTAAATTTTAGTGAGTGCAAGGCTAGAATCTGATCAGATTGCTTATCAAATGCAGTGGATTCATTCCCCAAGGTGCCCAAGAGAGAAGGTAGATGTGCTTTCCTTCCATTCTTTCAGTCGCCTTGCCAGGATCCCACTACCCTGGCCAGGAGACCCCACCATAGGCTAAATGAAACTTGGAACTTGGCTCTTGTTCCAAAGCTGAATGAGCTGAGGTGGCACGAAAAATACCAGGACCAGAGACTATCTATTTTGTGCATGCTTGAGATTGCTCACCTTCTGCCATAGTGCTAGAGACCACACACGTAGAGTGAGCACAAATCCTGCCCACACTGCTTTCTCACGAAACCTGAGGCTAAAGCAGAACTCATTGACTTGAAAGCAATTTAGATGATGAGGCTAAAATGGACTGTAGATACTCTATAATAGTGAGAATATTATAAATTGAAATATATCCAATTAATCTGGGCTACAGAAAATCATAGCTTAGCTTCTTTCTTAACAATGTTCTCAAAAATGTATACCTTCATGATAAAAACCCATATAAATTAGATATAGAAAGATCTTAATATAATAAACATACTATAAATTGATGTTCCCCAAAGAAACCACAACCACATCAAACATTCTACAAGGCTGATCGTCTGATTAGAACTTCAATAAATTGGGAGAGTTAGCATGCTTATGCTTCAGGTCCAGAGTCAAATTGTCTTGAGCTATCTTAGCCCTTAAATAGCCCATTATTGTGTTTCTCTGTGTGTGACTTAACATCTCAGTGACTATTAGGATGTATGAACTGCTAGCTTCCACCAACCCCAAGCGAAGAATATTCTATTAAAGCTTCATGAAGCTGTTACCACATTGGAACTTGGTATGAAACTGTGTTCCTGGACTATGAGCACTCATATTTAGTTCTAGAATACATGAACTCTTATTCTTATTGAGATGAGAATTATACTTTGTGCATTTTCAGCACCATATGACGAAACTGTAGCCAGCATCATACCAAACTGGGGCAATTTCTTCTAAGATTAGAAGTAAGACACGGGTGTATATTTTTACCACTCTATTTTAGCCAGAGAAATAAAACAAGAAAAAGAAATCAAAAGTGTACAAGTAGGAAATGAAGTCAAATTGCCCCTGAATGTTGATGATATAATTTTGTTCTTTCAAAATCCTAAAAGTTTCACAGAATTACTTTTAAAATCTGATTAAAAGCATTTAGTAAAGTATCAGTATACAAAATGAAGATATTCAAAAATAACAGTACCCTTTCTATAAAACAATAACGAACTCAATGGAAAAAAATCAGGAAATTCCACTTATAATGGCTTCAAAAAATAAAATGTGTAGGAATGAATATAACAAAGGGTGTGACAAACGTCTACAAGGAGAATCACAAAACAACGAAGAAAGGGACTGAAGTCACTGAAGTGTAGAAGACCTTCTACAATTATGGTTTGAAAGAATCAACAGTCCTAAAAAGGATGCACTGCACAAAGAAAACTACAGATTCAATGGAGTACCAGCGAAACATCAGTAATATCCTTCAGAGAATTAAAAAGAAATCCTGAAATTCATAAGAAAGCACCAAAGACCTTAAATTGCCAAAGCAATCCTGAGCAAAATGAAAACACCAGAGATTACAATATCTGATTTCAAAATCTATCACCCAGTTGAAATAATAAAAGCAGCATGGTATTGGCACTAAAAGTAGACACACTGAGCAGTGAAACAGAAAAGAGAACCCAGAAAGAAATTCCTACATCTTCAACCAAGTTATTCAGAACAAGGTGCCAAAATCACACATCGAAGAAAAGACAACCTCTTCACCCAACGGCACTGGGAAAACTCAATACTCACAAGTAAAGATAGAAATAGACCATGATCTTTATATCCGTATAAAACACAGCTCAATGTGGAGCAAAAGGCCTTAATGCAAGACCTAAAACTTTGAAACTGTTAGAAGGAAACATAGGAAACCCATGTTAAGATACTGGCATAAGAAGAGATTTCTTAGATAAAATACCTCAAGAAGCAAAACAAAAACCTGACAAATGGGATTACATCAAATTAAAAAGTTTCTGCACAGCTAAGAAAACAGTCTACAGAGTGACAGAGCACCTACAGACCTGTGTGATCTGTACAAACACTTCAGAAGGCTGATACACAAAGCATGCAAAGAACTACAAAAAACAAGTAAGACAACTTAAAGAGTGGCCAAATTACCTAAGCGGGCACTTTTCAAGAAAAAAAAAGAAATTCAAATGACCAGTAATATATCATTAAAAAACATACAACATTTTTATCCATCAGGAAAATTCAAAAGTATTTTGAGAGTTCATTTCACCCAGTTATAATCGCTATTATTAAACAAACCAAACACTGATGCTGATGATGGTATGGATAAAAAGGTACCCATATGCACTGTTGTTGGGATCATAAATCAGTATAGACACTGCCTCTAGAAATCAGCATGGAGCTTCCTCGAAAACCTAAAACTAGAACTGCCATATGTTCCAGCTGTCTCCTGGAGCAGACACAAAGGGAAAACAGAGTCCATATACAAAACAGACCCTGCATGCTCATGTTTCCTGTGGCACTGTTCAACACAGCCAAGCTATAGAATCAGTCCATGTGCCAGTCAATAGTTAAACAGATAAAGAAAATTTGAGACAAATATATAGACTTATAGTCAAGGCTTATTTAGTCATAAAGAAGAATGAAATCCTGTCATTTATAGGAAAATAGCTAGAACCAGAGGTCATCCTGTTAAGAGAAATAAGTTAGCCACAAAAAGATGAGGATCACGTGTTTTCTCTCTTATACAAAAAAAAAAAAGAAAGAAAAAAACAATCCAAAGATGACAATGAAGGAATAGAGGAAGAAGGGGATGATGGGTAGAGGTACAGAAGATACCATCTACCCACAGCATGAGCAGGGCTGGATGTCATAGTAAAACCCATCGGTTTGTACTGTGCAATTAGTATGTGTTAATAAACATGATGAAAAAATATACATTAGCATGCTACTGGTCAGCATCAAAAATACAAAGTTTATTTTATAATAAAATAATGAATAGTTCATTTAAGTTTTCAAATTCAGCATGGGTACCTTTGCACATCGCTGTGAAGTCAGGAGGCTGAAGTGTTGCAAATCAGGACCTTTCTAAATCAAAGACTGTCACAGTCTGATGATCGTGGACAAGTCACTTAGCCACCTAGGGATTTCCAGCCTCTTTCCCTGTGAAATGGGAGTTTCTGCTCCACAGGAAGGTTGTACCCAGGGAGATTCAGTGTTTCCCTGAACATTTGGTCACACAGTAAGTGAAAGCTCTTTGCTAATGCCTGTACTTCTCTTGCCCAGCTAATTGGCTGCTGTCTCCAGAAGGCTCTTTGAGGTCCTTAATGAAATAGAGTTCAGCTTTTCTCCCTGTTCCAGTTCTGTAATTCACTATGACCTGAATGACAGATCTATGAGAACAGGAAGATAAAGTCTGCTCTCAGGAATATAGGAGTAGACCAAAATGGAGAAATGATTCTTTCATGCTCAAATCATCTCTGTCATCTCCTCACCTTGTCGGCTTTGATGAAAGAGAACTGGGAGCCCTGGCTGGTCACACCATCAGTGGCTACTGGGACATGTTCATCTCTCCCCAGCTTGCCTTTGTTTTGCTGGGCAGAATGTGTGAAAATCTGGACAGCCCCAGTGGTCAGGGATCCGTAATTTATCAAACAAAAGCTGACATTTCATCCAGGGGATTTTATTTCTCTGTAAAGTACCATTACACAAAGAGTTCAGATAATGCATGTAGAGCTTGACTCTAGGCTTTGAGATCAGATGTGGGGGCATGGCACCTGTACTTGAAGAGCGGAGGCAAGCCACTGAGATTCTCCTGCCCGGTGTATGTCACGCCGGGGTGGGGCATCCTATATCTCCCAACCCCGCAACACGCAACTCAGGTGATAGACGTGATGATTTCCATCACAAAGTTCAACATGAAGTCACTGAGATGACTCAGTCACACCATGCCTTCCTACAGATGATAGGATATGAAAGTGGCTTTAGTTCCTAGTGCCTCACCTTCCACATGAGCCTCTGAACTGCAGGCATAGAACACAGCTTCTTCTGTTGTCTTCCTTTAAGAGCTGGGGAGCATGGGCATCTTTGATTCTCCCTGAGCTTCAAGAGCACCCCCTGCCCCGCTTGGGAAAAAAGGGGACAGTAAAGTTGAAATGATGATCCTAGCTCCTGACTGCTTCTGGGGTTGCTCTGCAGGTCAGTCAAGATAGAGAGGGGGACCTCCAGCCCCGTCTTCTGTTTGCCATTTGAGAGAATGGCTTATCCAGATAAGACTCACGAAACATCAGGTGGATGGAAGGAACCAAGAGAGGAACTCTCCATGCTAGACCACTGAAACGACAGACCCAAGAAAGTGTACTGAAGGCTGCAAGGGAGAAGGTCCAAAGACATGTAAAGCCAGGCCTATCAGAGTAACTGATGACTTCTCAACAAAAACCTTAAAAACAAGGACTCAGAAAGATGCATTTCAAATTCTGAAAGACGGCAATTGCCAACCCAGCCTAAAACACCCACCAGAATGATCCATTGTATTTGAAGGAGAAAGTAAAACTATGCATGAGAAAATGAGAAGAAAGGATCCTATGACCACGAGGCCAGCCCTGCAGTGGACACTGGAGGGGAAGCTTCCAACTGAAGGGAAGGACAAATACAAGCAAGGGGTTACAGATGAAAACTGAACAAAACTAAGAGTTCCTAAGCAAGAAGAGAACTAAAAAAAAACCAAAATCTAAAAAAAAAAACCCCCACAAGTTGACAGGAATCAATATGCCATTTTCAATAATAACTCCGAAGTTTAGTTGGTTTGAATGAGAAATGACCACTGTAGGCTCAGGTATTTGCACACTTGGGCCCTAGTTGGTGGCACTGTTCTGGGATGTGTAGGAGATGTGGCCTCCTTGGAGGAAGTATGTCACTGAGGGCACACTTTGAGAGTGCATGGTCTCAACAAGTTGACAGGAATCAATATACCATTTTCAATAATAACTCCGAAGTTTAGTTGGTTTGAATGAGAAATGACCCCTGTAGGCTCAGGTATTTGCACACTTGGGCCCTAGTTGGTGGCACTGTTCTGGGATGTCTAGGAGATGTGGCCTCCTTGGAGGAAGTATGTCACTGAGGGCACACTTTGAGAGTGCATGGTCTCACCCCACTACCAGTTTGCTCTCTCTGTTTCACGTCTGCCTTTGATTTCTGTGATCTCTCAGCTTGTTGCTGCAGTGCCTATACCGCCCCCGCCCCCGCTGGCTGACATGCTGCCATATCATGATGCCACATCATGATGGACTTCCCCTCTGGAACTGTAAGCCCAAATAAACTCTTTTGTCCATAAGATGTTTTTGGTCATGGTGTTTTATCACAGCAACAGAAAAGTTGCTTAGTGTGAATGGATAGAAAAAGTCTTCCAAGCAAACAAGACTAAATAAACAAGCAGGTTATTATTCTAATATCTGACATAATAAACTTCAAGCCAAATTTAGTCAGGAGATAAAGTCACTTAATACTAATCAAAGGAACAACCAATCCATCAAGAAGAAATTATAATTCTAAATATAGTCACCAAGCAGGTTCACTCTATTTCATAAAACAAATGCTACTCAATATAAAGTCACACAGTGATCCCAACACAGTGACAGCCAGTGAAGTCAATAGCCTATGCTCATGATTAGTCAGCTCTACAAGACAAAAAAGAGAGAAATGTACCTGTTAAATGTTACCATAGATAAAATGAACCTAACAAATATCTACAGAACATTCCACTAAAACTGTGCAGAACAGCCTCTCAGGGGTCCACGGGATGTTGTCTAAAGTAGATCACATATACTCTCACACAGAACAAATCCCAACAAATACTGGAAAATTGAAGTAATTTCATATACAACAAACCCAAAGCAGAAAGATTGGGGTCTGGAATGTACAGAACTTTAAAAACAAACCATCAAGAAAGCAAACAACCCAGTTAAAAAAATGGTCTTGGAACTGAAAGAAAAATGGCTACTAAATGTTTTTAATAGTATTCATCAAATGGACTGCAAGAGCTTGTTTGGAGGTTCTAGCAAAGGAGCACAGTTACTTGTATACCATTGACTGAAGATGGGTCCTCTTCTATTGGGAGCAAGCAGCTTCAGGAAGGAGGTCAGCCAGATCAAATGCATCAATCCTGGTGATCAATGAAGTGACAAATGTCCCAGCTAGATCACCCTCACATCAAAGAAACAACAGAGAAGAGGCTTTCCATGTCTCAGCTCCAGATTCACCTAAGAAGAGAAAGCAAGTGTCTTTATCAGCTGTTGAGTTATTTAAATAGTGGATAGATACATGTTTTGATTGTATAAAATGTTTCTTGTACACTCGAAGTTCACAAAGCAGGAATGCTTGATTAGAAATTGGAGAAATTTCTACCAAAATCACAAAACTGACTTTGAATGAATCTTCCTACTACCAAAATTATTAAAATGCCATTTATTACATACAGTATAAAATGGTAGCAGCTGGTTTCACTCTTGACTCTTAGACTGCTCCAGATGTTGCAATTCTACATAAAATTTTTACACTCTCAGTATTTTCAAAAGGACTTTATAATATAGTGCTGTTTAGATAATTAAATAATGTCATTTTTTTTAAAGTTTCTTTTCCTAATAGTAGGTTTTGCCCTTAGTCAGTGCATTTGTTTTGCTATGTACACCAGGCTGGCCTGGATTTCTCAGAGGTTCACCTGCCTCTGCCTCCTCAGTGGTAAGATTAAAGGTGTACACCACTATGTCAAGCGCTATGTTATTTTATTTTTTATCCACTTTAAGTTTCCCTTTATTTTAGAGAAAAGGCATTTGTTTCCTTCTAAATGCATAGCCAAAGGAATCTTCAGAATGACTTACACTGTCAGTGTTGACTGTGATACCTTGTATCAAGCCAAGTTCATAGGAGGGATATGATTTCAGCAACTGTAAAATTTCCAATATTTTTAATGTGATCAGGGAGGGTCAGAGGAGGAGACAAATATTACTGGTTTATTGATAAAATGTGGACTGTGTTCTGACTGACTACAAGATGGTGACGAGACAATGAGCTGGCTGAGGCTTGTAATCAATGCACAGCCATGCATTTAACAGACATTCAATATCTGTAATGTATTTTATAGAGGCACAAGTATGTAAAGTCAAACAAGATAGATGTAGTTCCTCCCTTCATGGACTGATATGGGAGGAACACTTGCACCCACAGCATAAGTAAGGAAGTAAAGAAAGGTAGGGAGGTTGGAGGGTCAGGTAAAACAAAACTAAAGATATATGAAAAATCCATATGGAAAGCTACTCTTCTATAAGTTGATTAACAATTATCATCTAGAACCCAGGGCGGCACAGCCACCAGCTTCCTGGGGCCACCATCTTTCCTGGGCAAGTTCCATGGCACCCACCACACCTTGACTCCCCTAGCTTCATTAACCTTCCCAGATCCCCCACGTCATCTTTCCTCCTAGCCTGGGTACTGGCCCATTTCTTGTCTTGGCACCCCAGATCCCTGGACTGACCTCTTGGCACAGAGTCACCACTGCTTCCTGATCCTTTGCACCCAGGCCAATGCAATTCCTCCCTGTAGTCCCTGGAAGCCCTCGGGTCTTGTTCCCTTCCCCACCTTCCTTTGCATCCCTGTGTGGCAGAAGCACCAGCTTCTTGGGGCCAGCATCTTTCCTGGGCCCTGGTCCAAGGCCAACCCAGCCACCAAATCCCTGAGGCCAGCACCATTCCTGGAGGGATCCAAATCTTAGGAGAAAGACTGAGAACATGTGCCACTCATCCAACCTGAGCCTCTGTGAGAACTCCTGACCAGTAAGACAAAAGCAATTTGGCCACTCCAATATAAAATCAAAAGTGAGAACTTGAAGCCTAGACCAACCAGCTTTTCATGTCGAGAAAGTAAACCACAAAGGCACATAAAGTTTACAAAAAGAAGCAGACCTAAACTCAACAAAGGAAGGCTTGAGTGTTACACAATAATCAGAAACTACAAAAGAAATTCACATGTCAGTCACAGAGAAAAAAAATAATAACACTCAAAACCAAAATAATATATCCCCACCAAGTACCAACAGTCCTCTAGAGGAGTATAATGAGAACCACCTAGAGATAACACAGGACATGTAGCTCAAAAGAAAAGTTATAAACATGATAAAAGAATTTAGTGAATTTAAAGAACACACAAACAAAGAAATCAAAGAACTGAAAGAATATAGGGACAAACTTCTGAATGAATTCAGAAAAGAGTTAAAAACACAGAAGAATATTCAGGCTGAAATGAAGAAGGAAGTGAAACACTCAGTAAGTGAATTAGAAATGACAGGAGAAAGCCTCACCAATAGGATGAATAAAATGGAAAACAGAATATTAAGACTGGAAGATAAAGTGGACAAATTAGATCACTCAAGCAAAAATTATGAAAAATTTAAGAAATCACAAGAATGGAATATGCAGCCATAAAAAGACAAATTTATGCATCATAGGCATAGAGGAAGGAGAAGAATCTCAAGATAATGGTATGGAATGGATCTTCAACAGGATTGTAGAAAAAAATTGCCTAAATTAAAGAAACACATGCCCATACAAATACAAGAAGCACATAGAATACCAAATAGACAGAACCAGAAAAGAAACTCTCCACAGCACATAATATTAAAAACAGTAAACATACAGAACAAGGAGAGAATACTGAAAGCTGCAAAAGAAAAACAAAAAGTCACATATAAAGAAAAACCCGTCAGAATTACAGCTGACTTTTCAGTGCAAGATATGAAAGCCAGAAGAGCCTGGACCAAAGTATTCCCAGTTCTAAATGACTACAGATGCCAACTCAGATTAAAAAAATCTTCCATGACATAAATAGGCTGAAATAATTCATGTCCATAAAACCAGTGCTTCAGAGAGTTCTTGAAGTAATACAAAGAGCTGAAGAAAGGAACAACTATACACAAGGGGTTACAGAAAGAAACTTAATGAAGGCATAATTATGGAAATGCACAGCTACCCAAGAATGTCAACAGAAACAAAAAATCAGAGCATAAATTAATGAAATAGAAACAAAGTAAACAATACAAAGAATCAATGAATCCAAGAGCTGGTTCTTTAAAAAGATAAGCACGATTGACAGACCTCTAGCCCAGTTAGCCAAAAGAAAGAACAAGCACCTCCAAATCAACAAAATCAGAGATGAAAGGGAAAACATCACAACAGGCACCAAAATGGTACAGAAGATTATAAGGGAGTACTTTAAAAACCTATATGCAACTACATTTGAAAACCTAAAAGAAATGGACAGGTATCTAGAAGCATGGGAACCACTAAACTAAACCAAGAAGAGATCAACTGCTTAAACAGACCCATAACACTTAAGGAAATTGAAACAGTAATACAAAACCTCCAGACTATAAAAAGCCCGGGACCAGGTGGATTTACAGCATAATTCTACCAGACATTTAAAGAAGATCCACATCCAATACTACTTAATTTATTATAAAAGATAGAAATGGAGGGAGAACTTCCAAATTCCTTCTATGAAGCCAGCATCACTCCAACACCAATGCCAGGTAAAGACAGATACAAACAAAAAAGAAAACTATAGACCCATGTTCTTAATGAACATAGATGCAAAACTTCTCAACAAAATACTTGCAAACCACATACAGACAAACATGAAAAAGATCATCCACCATGATCAAGTCGGCTTTATTCCAGAGATTCAGGGATGGTTCAATATACATAAGCCAATAAACTTCATAAATCACATAAGCTGACTCAAAGAGAAGAAGCACATGGTCATCTCAATAGATGCAGAGAAGGCCTTTGACAAAATGCAACATGCATTTATGTTCAAAGTCCTAGAGAAACTGGACTGGAGAGAACATATCTCAACATAATTAAAGCCATATGCAACAAACCCACAGCCAACATCATTCTAAATGGAGAAAAACTGGAAGTATTCCCATTGAAATCGGGAACCAGACAAGGCTGCCCACTATCCCCACTCCTTTTAATCATGGTGCTTGAAATTCTTGCAAGAGCAATAAGACAAGAGAAGGAAATTAAAGGAGTAATAATCGGAAGAGATCAAATTTTCCCAATATACAGACAGTATGACATTATATCAAAGAGATGCCAAAAATTCCACCAGAAAACTCCTAGAAATTATTAACACATTCAGTAAAGTGACAGGTTACAAAATTAATCTACTGAAGTCCATAGCCTTTCTATATACCAATAACAAGCAATCAGAGAAAAGGTACATTGGAACACTCCTTTCACAAAAGCTGCAAAATAATAAGTAAATAAATAAATAAATAAATAAATATAAATAAATAATAAAATATCTCAGAATAAACATGATCAATGACATGAAAGACCTCTACAATGAAAATTTTTAATATTTAAAGGAAGAGATTGAGACATCAGAAGGTGGAAGGATTTCCCATGCTCATGGATTGGAAGAATTTATATTGTGAAAATGACCAACCTACCAAAAGCCATTTATAGATTCAATGAAATGCCAATCAAACTCCCAACGACATTCTTTACAGAATTGGAGAAAACCATCCTAAGATTCACATAGAAACACAAAAGACCTCGGATAGCCAAAGCAACCCTGAGCACTAAGAGCAATGCCGGCGGGGGGTGGTGCAAAACTATACCAGATTTTAAACTGTATTACAGAGCTACAGTCATAAAAACAACATGGTACTGGCACAAAAATAGACCTGCAGATCAATGGAACAAAATTAAAGACCTAAATATGAGTACATGCAATTTCAGCCACCTGATATTTGTTAAAGCAACCAAAAACATTCACTGGAGGAAAGACAGCATGTTCAGCAAATGGTGCTAGCAAAACTGGATCTCCACCTGTAAAAGAATAAAATTAAACTGCTATCTTTCACCTTGCATGAAAGTCAATTCCAAATGGATCAAAGACCTCAATGTGAGGCCTGAAACCCTGAAACTGTTAAAAGAAAACATTGGCAATAACCTAAAAGATATAGGTGTAGGGAAGGATTTTCTAAACCGAACATCAATTGCTCAGGAAACAAGGTGAAGAATCAACAAATGGGACCTCATTAAACTAAAAGCTTCTGTACATCAAAAGAATCAACCAAGGAAATGAAGAAAAAACCAACAGAAAGGGAGAAAATCTTCACCAACAACACATCTGACAGAGATTTATCATCTAGAATATAAGATGAACTCAAAAAAAAAAAAAAAACAAAGAAGAAAGGAAGTAACCCAATTAAAAGATGGGCTAAGGAGCTGAACAGAGAGTTCTGAAAAGAAGAATTGAAGATGGCTAAGAAGCATCTTAAAAGGTGTTCAAAATCACTAATAATTAGGGAAATGCAAATTAAAACCACTTTAAGATTTCATCTGACCCAGTCAGACTGGCTAAGATCAAGAGAACAAATGATACCAAGTGTTGGAGAGGATGTGGGGAAAGGGGAACACTCATCCACTGCTGGTGGGGCTGCAAACTGGTTCAGCCCCTATGGAAAGCAAAGCAGTGAGAACTCTTAAAAAACTACAAATGAACCTATAACTTGATCCAATTATACTGCTCCTTGGTGTATACGATGGCTAATCCTAGGTGTCAACTTGACTGGATCTGGGACTAACTGAAATGAGAGAGATCTTCTTAATTGGATCATCTGAAGCTGGAAGACACACCCTAAATGTGGGTGTTACCTTCTGGTGAGCCCATATAAAAGGCCATGGCAGAGGAGAACCTCTGGCTTCTTGCTTCTTGCCTTCCCTCTCACTGGTGAGTTCATCTTGCTGCTGTAGACTGAAGACTAGCTGATCTTTTGGAATCTGTCAGACCTTCCACACCAGATTGGGACTACTGAGACATCCAGCCTCGTGGACTGAATGACAATGGATTCTCAGCATCTCCAGTGTGGTGCAGCCATTGTTGGACTACTCGGACTCTATCCTGTGAGGTGATAAATCTCTATACATATATCTTCATTCTACCAGTTCTGTTTCTTTCGAGAACCCTGACTAATACAGCATATACCCAAAGAACTCGTCCTATTGTAGAGACACTTGTACATCCATGTTTGTTACTGTTCTTTCCACAATAGCTAAGAGATGGAAGCAACCTAAGTTTCCCTCAACTAAAGAGTAGATAATGAAAATATGGTTCATGTATACGATGGAGTTTTACTCAGCAGTAAGGATGAAATCATGAAATTTGAAGGTAAATGGATGGAACTAGAAACTGTTGTGCTAAGTGAATTAACACAGACTCAGAAAAACAAATGACATATGTTCTCCCTCATATATGGATCCTAGAACCAAATCCTGATAAGTGAGTATGTATCCAGACATAACTGCAGGAACTAGGATAATAAAAAATGAAAGAAGTAAAGGAAAAGAAAGAATCTGAAAGAGAAGAACAGTAGGAAACAGACATTAATAAGGGAGATATGGATAAAAATGGAGTTATTTTAAGGGTAGGAGAGAGGTAGGGCTATACAAGGAACCTTGGTTATAAAGGGGAAGAAGCTTCTCAAAAGAGGTGGGACCATAAGAGAAGAGTATTATTAAGGGAAAAATGGGGGCACTTTAACTGGGAAACCATGGTGGAAGATTTAGACAATGTGAGGCTGAAGAGATGGCTCAGTGGTTATGAACACTGGTTGTTCTTGCAGAAGACCTGGGTTCGAATCCCAGCACCCACATGGCAGCTAACAGCTATCCATAATTCCAGTTCCAGGGGATCCGACAGCTTCTTTTGACCTTCAAGAGCATTGCATAATATGGGTGCACTTACCTACATGCAGGCATAACACTCATACACACAAAAGTAAAATAATAAATAAAATTTTAAAAAACAGTGGGAACCATATTAATTGAACAACCTGACAAATTATACATATAACTAGCTCAAGTAAGATATGTCTAGGCAAGGTTTATCTGAGAAACTTTGGTCTTTCCCAAGATTTATCTACATAGCACGTGATAATTAAAAGTACCAGACTGGTGGAACTAACCTTCTTAGATGTTTTAACAGCCATACTTTGAGGCCTATACTAATCTGGACAGAGGGACTTAAAGGACAGGTTTTGCTCCTTGCCCTCCAAGGTCAACTAAGTTCCAGGGGACTATGAGCATCTCTCAAAATGTCCTGTAACTGTGGTGAGTCATCTGTCTTCTTGATCAAGGAGGCTATGGAGACCCCACCAGATGGATTTGAACCAGCATCAAGTCTACAAAGTGGAGCGTCAACACAGAGGAAACATTTCCTCCATGCTTCCAAGCAAAGCCAGCCATGGTCGAGGAGTGTTGTGGAAAATCTTGTGACTGATTTTGCCTTTTGCCTTACATACCTATCATGCTGGAATGTAGTGCTTCCTGTTTCTTATCAGAGAGAAAACTATGTAAGTCACGTGGTTTCCAGGAATCCGAAACTTAGAGAGACTGAAACTTATCATGCTAATAGGGCATCTGGCCCACTGGATTGTAATAGGATACTAGTCTGCCATGCTAATAAGGGAGCCCATATGCTGTGTTATGATTGGACTATTACCCCTATATAAGCCCATACTTTCCTGCAATAAAGCAGATCTGTGTCACTGAACCTGGTCTCCTGCGTCTCAATGCGGTGATGCTGGCACAGACTCCTCACCAGCCCTGGGGTCTGGACCGGATGACTGATTGGAGGAATGGAGAGAGCAGGAGAGCAACCATAGCCGGAAGAGAGCAGCCACAGCCGGCGACCACAGAGGAGGACCTTTGACTTATCTTCACATAGATGGAACTGGAAAAAGAAAGGAGCCAGGGGCTCCTCCCAAGCCCATGTGACCCCTGAGGAATAGATCCTCAAACACCCTAAAGAGTAAAAATAAATTGATTTATCTAGGTCAATTGTATGGTCTTAAACACCCAAAAGAAAGTATAAACAAAGATTAAAGGGATCAGTATAATTCTTTAAGAGTCCATGTGTATAGCTAAAAGCTACATAACAAGAAACAACACCAGACAGGAGATACCTTCCTTTGAGTTGTTGGCCAGGGTGGCCCAAGAGACTCCCAGACAGTAACCCAGCATAGAACTGGGAAAATTAACAGCAGACCCAAATCTTATCTAAATGAATATTGGCAACTGATTGCTGCTAGATGACAAGAGCTGATCTTCCTAAAACAAGGTACTCTAAATAGGCTGACTAGATTCAGCAGATGGACAAGCACTGGGGAACAGGTGGGGGCACCAGCAACACAGTGGACAGTAACAGGGATGACAGAATATATGGGCTCCAGTGGGAGGGAGGAGACTATGGGAGAATGACATTTGGGATGTAGGTATAGAGATGAATAAGATTGTTTAGGATGTTCTGTATGAAATATACACCCCAAAAAATCAACAAATAAAAAAAGAGTTATATTTGAGGAAGAAGCATAAAAATTTGCTTCATGTTAATTAGTAGATGTGAAACACATTAACATTGAAATCTACCCGATGATTTTATATGCTCAGGTGGATCTCAGAAAGTGACTAGTAGATACATAGAGATTAGAGATGCATGTGCAAACATCTAAGTGTTAGTTGCATTAAAATGAGTTTTTCTGTATGAAGCAGTATATTTTAAAATGAAATGGAGACCTTTTTTAAAGGTTAAAAGTTAAAACCAATTTTATGTCTTACAGGGTTTATACTGAGTTCAATATTGTATAACTGTATTAATTCAACTGTGAACCTAAAAATTTACATTCAGTTTTGAAAGAGATGCATCTTAGCTCT
>NW_008345364.1:258365-280529 GCF_000622305.1 Nannospalax galili
TATTAAAAAAAAAATTAAAAAAAGGTTAGCAAAAAAAAAAAAAAAAGGGAAAAAGGGAAGCAACCTGTATACATAGATGGTGGGGAAGTAAAATCAGTAAAGCTGCTATGGAAAACAGGAGGGAGTATCCTTAACAAATGAAAAATGGCACTACCATATGCACCAGTAATCCCAGTGCTGAGCATACAGCCAAAGACAATAGAATCAGTGGCTTAAAGAGGCCTCTGTTTTTTTGCAGTATTATTCACAGTGGCCAAGATATGGAGTCACTCTCAGTATCCATTGATGAGTAAAGAAAATGTGATTTATACACCAATAGAACTCAAGGTTTTTTTATTACATTTATTCGTGTGTGTGTTTGCTATAGTGCATGTATGGGGGGGTCAGAAGACCACTTACTGGAGTCAAGTCTTTCCTTCCACTTCTGAGTCCCAGGATTCAAACTGAAGAGGTCAGATTTAGTAGTGAGTACCTTTACCCACTGAGCCATCTTACTGATCCATATCCATGCTTTAAAAAGAAGGAAACCAGGGTTAAGAGATGGCTCAGCTGTTAAGAGCACCGACTGCTCTTACAGAGGACTTGGGTTCAATTCCCAGCACCCACATGGTGGCTATGAAGCGTCCTTAACTCCAGTTCCAGGGGAATCCAAAGCCCTCTTCTGACCTCCACGGCATTGCACAACAGGGGTGCAATCATATACATGCAGGCAATATACTCATGCACATAAAATTTTTTAAAAAAGAAAAGGAATACAGAGCTGGAGGAGTGTGACTCTGGGCCTTTCATAAGGAATCATTCTGATACCTTCCAGGACCCCCAAGTTTTGAGTGTATTCAAATCCTTACAATAAGAACCTCTACTTAGAGATTCTGGAATGTCCTTGTGATATAACAAAAGGCTTGATGCATGCATATGACACATACATATGTGTTTCCACTTCTGGCTCTACTTCTGTTTGCTTGTCTATCTTGAAGGCATTCATATGACTCTGCTTTGGTTTTTGTTGCCATTGTTTATTTGTTTACTTGTTGTATGTGGAAGGCCTCAAAACTGATTATGAGGCTGTGTCCTGAGGGGTACTTGTTCCTCCAAGGGGTGAGGCCTGCTGCGGAGAATTGGCTGTGGAGAGTTAGCTACAGGGAGGGAGCTTCAGAGAGTTAGCCACACAGAGGGAGGAGTGTTAGTGTGATCTAAGCTGATGTGGTGCAGAAAAAATGGCCCCAGTGTCTCATCCACATGGACATGAGAGGGGGCATTTACCAACCTGGGGAAAGTCTGCGGGCACACAAGGCACGGGCAAAAGCTAACAGAGACTGTGAATGGGGTGAGGAAGTGATCTGGAATGGCAGGCCACTGAGCCACAGAGCGGAACAGGGGGCCAGGTGTCAACCTTTTGTGGGGTGCCAGGTGTTGGCCTTTGCAAATTACTCTATTTCCCCCACCCAGGATATAAACTATGAAAAATTCAGATAAAGATGTGTCATATTGTTTGTCTAATAGTGCCAGGAGCAGGGACCCTAAGAATTGGCACATCTGGTGCAATGGTGGAGCTAGGAATGACAAACTGTGGGAGCTTGGAAAAAGCTAGGGAGCTAATGGCAATGCTGATGTGGGTCTTATGATGGGTTATAAAATATGTAACTAAAAAGGAGCCAGCCACGCAGAAGCATGGAACACAGCTGTGTTGTAAATGAGGGGGAATAGCCCAGTTGCAGGCATGTGAAGATTTGTTAAAGGTTACAGAAAGGCTAGAAGAACTTTTACATGCCTTGGACACAAGCAGAGAACCCAGAGAGGGGGAGTGACCACTTTGCATAATAAAAATGTGGCCAAAGCAGAAAAGGCTGAAAAGGCTAAGAAAGTACTAGCTGGTTCAGTTGTAGAACTTGAAAGAAAAAAAAAATCAGGACATTCAATTTGGGTAGAGTCCCAGAACTCAGAGAAAAAGACAGATAATAGTAAAAAAGGAGATGACCTAAAAATAAAAGTAGCTAAAGCTGCCCCTCAGATTCAACCTTTGCTACAAAAAGGAAAAAAAGCTAACAGTACTGTAGCTAAGAAATACGCCACACTGGTACTGTTAAAACTAGGTAAAACTTACAAGCAAGAAATCAGAGTCCCTTGACACTTGGCTCATGAGGATATGGGACATGGGAGTAAATAACGTCAGTCTAGGTCCATCAGAAGCTTCATAGCTGACTTATATAACCACCCATCTGTCCTTGTGATATAGGCTGTTCAACTTAGGCCAACACAGGGGGGAGCAGTCCTTAATGGAATGACTGGTTGAAGGCATTAGAGATACATGATCATCACCAAAGAAACTCCCATAATTATCAGAGGCTGGAGGACTATAAAGGAGGGACCAGCATTACTAAGAGAACTAGGTATGAGAAAATCAATATATCATGCCCAGTTCACTGGGCAAGATAAGACTGTTTTAACCAGGGATATAAAGGAAAGCCTAATTCAATTCGGACCTTGAGAATGGTATAGAGCTTTAATGGTTTTTCTAAGCCCTTTAATTGGACAGGATCTTTGTAAAGTGAAAGAGGCTTTAGCAGATCTAAGTGACCCTGACTGACAATGTAAAACATGTCTGTAGAATAACAGAACACCCTACAAGAGATATTAAAAAGACCAGACAGAAGAAATGGTCCATTTGTGTTACTCAAAGACAAATGTGGCAAGACTTATGTTGAGCCCTAATTCCCAAAGAAAAAATTTATAGAAAACCAAATTTGCTACTAAGGAGTTTCTGGAAGGATTTAAAACCAGAAGAACAGTTTACAAAAGGCAGTCAAAGGACAAAAATTGCCCCAGGTGTGGTTAAAAATCCCCAAAGATTGAATAAGAAGCATTTCACTCCTGACAAAGGCTATACTAGGGGTGGAGGCAGTTTTTCCCACCAAGGCCTCCTCTAGCAGCCAGGTATGGTCAATGGAGAGACTACAGATATGGCTACAGTCAGGAGGCAGACCCAGGGCCTGCCTGACTCAGGGAACCAACAGGTACAGTGAAAACAAGAGAAACCTCCTGCCTCCTTAGCCTGCTGCAGGGTCAGGCAACTGGAGTCAACACCTGTAAGTGTATAAAGATGGTAAAGAACTAACCAAATTAATTCCCCTTACCCATGCTATAGTACCTAACAAAGATCTATGGAGAAAACAGTTAATAAAAATGGGTTAAACCTTTCCATGCTGCGTTAGACATTGTCTGTGATTGATTTAATATATGATGTTAACCTTCCTTTGAGTGTTTTATAGATATGAAACCCATTTGAAAGATACCTGAAGAAACATAGGCCAGCTATAACTGTAAGATTCTTGGGAGTTTTATGGTTGGGTAATAATATAAAAACAGAGGTTCCCCTAACTATACAACTATTATGAAAATCTACAGTACCAGGTGTGGGTTACCCCCCTTTGAGCTGTTGATCATAGAGAGATACTAAAGGTCCTCAAATTTACCAAGGCTATTGCCACTAATGTTTGTTGTACACTAAAAAGGTCAGTAAGGCCATGTTGCTGAAGACACTGCATGAAGTGAGTGCAAGAGGAAAAGAAAAGATGGATCTGAGACTAAGTAAAAAATTCCATGCCACTGGGCAGATGATGTTCATAGAAACAGAAGGTGCTATGCAGATGGTGGGGGAAGAAAGGATCTGCTATGATTCTATTCAACAATGGACACTGCGTTCTGTACACTATGGACAGGTCAAGCAATGCCTGCAATTGCAATAATGGCTCAACTATCATATGTACGACTGACAAATTTCTAATTGGAGAAGGCCTGCTCCTAAGGGTGGAACACACATCTGGTGATATAGACCAGGCCAACCCCCATCTCTGTCAAGAAAGGCTAAAGGCCTAACGGGGAAGCCATTACAAGCATACTGTTTAATGAATATAGTACACCTACTGGGATATCCTCTAGGCATTTGTATTTACAGTCATGTTTGTTTAGATGTGTCTATTCCTCCAATTGTCTTTAAAGTAGAAGAAACACCACTGAGACAGATCAATGGCCATGGCTTGAAGGTGAATAATGGGGAGGCCCAAAAGTCACTATCTCACCATGATACAAGAGAGATTGCCCTACATCTGTCACCCTCTCCATGGCTCAGGGACCTTAACAGAAAATTGGAAAGATTGTAGGAGCTGGAGGAAGGGGTGGAGTGTCTCTCAAGGGATACTTGTTCCTCTGAGGGTTGGGGCCTGCTGTGGAGAATTGGCTGTAGAGAGTTAGCTATGAAGAGGGAGCTGCAGAGAGTTAGCCACAGAGGGAGGAGTGTTGGCATGATCTGAGCAGCTGTGGTGCAGAAAAAATGCCCCCAGTGTCTCACCTGCTTGGATGTGAGAGGGGGCATTTACCAGCCTGGAGAGAGACTGCGGGCCCACAAGGCATGGGCGAAAGCTAACAGAGACTGTGGGCGGGGCAAGGAAATGATCTAGAACAGTGGGCCACTGAGCCACAGGGCGGAATGGGGCACCAGCTGCTCATCTTTTGTGGGCCACCAGGTGTTCACCTTTGTAAGTTACTCTATTTCCCCTACCCAGGATATAAACTATGAAAAATTCAGATAAAGATGTGTGGTATGGTTTGTCTAATAGTGCCAGGAGCAGGGGACCCTAAGAGAACTTGGGAAAGAGAGGATGAACTTGAATTTCTGATCCTCAGGCCTCCACCTTTTGGATGCTGGAATTAAAAGTGTGAGACCCCATCTCTGGTTTTTGGGGTGGTCAAAATCATACCCAGAACTTTGTACATGTTAGGCAAACACTGTACCAACTGAGTTAACCCCCTAACTCCTAGTTCATGTTAACTTAATTTTTTTCTTTCCCTCTTTATTTCTTTCCTTCTTTCTTTCTTTTATTTATTTATTTATTTATTTATTTATTTATTTATTTATTTATCTATCTATCTATCTATCTATCTATCTATTTATTTATTTATTTATTTATTTATTTATTTATTTATTTAAGGGTACACATGCATGCCAGAGAAGGTGTGCAGAGGTCAGGGGATACCTTGCAGGGGTCAGTTATCTTCTTTTACTTGTACATTCCCAGGGATCAAATTCAGATTGTCAGGGTTGGTAACAAGCACCTTCACTCACTAAGACACATGTCTGGTTTAAATGCATTAGTTCTAACTCCAAGGACAGAAAAGAGTGTGTTGTCAGTGAGACATTCCATGTGTCTTCAGAATGAGTATGCTGAAAAAGAGATGGCAGAAGCCAGATGTGGTGGTACATGCTTTTAATCCCAGCACTCAGGAGGCAGAAGCAGGTGGATCTCTGTGAGTTTGAAGCCAACCTGGTCTCCATAATGAGTTCCAGGACAGCTGGGGCTACAGGGAGACCCTGTCTCAGACCAAAAGAGAGAGAGAGAGAGAGAGAGAGAGAGAGAGAGAGAGGGAGATGGCAGCTCTCAATATCATAGAGGAGGGAGAGGCATGTATCTGAAAGACAGATGGGCGAGCCAGTTGGATGAAAGCATTCAGTATGAATAGAATGGTCTTAGCAAGAACAGAGAGCAAGGGGGCAAACAGATGGGGTTGGGCAAGAGACCAATAAGGTTAATGACAGATGACTGGAAGCATTTGAGCCCAGGACCAATGTGAGCAATGAGTCAATGACTAAGATTGGCTTGGGTTCCCTGTAGAGTAGGACAGCTTGACATGTCCTGGAGGCAGAAGACTGCTCAACACTTTGATATTCATTCCCTCTGAACAAACTGCATGTAATCTCATTGGGTGCTAATTTATTCAAAGTTCTATTAAGAGAACTTGTTATGCTCTATTCTCCATATGAACAGAAAGTGCAACATGATTGTAGTTGGCATCCCTCACTGGGGCTGGCCATACTTTGGAGAAGGAAGTCTTGTGGTTGCAAACACCCTTCGAGCCTTTTTTGAGCCACACTATGTTATCATTGCAGGCAACTTATATTTTCACTGTTATGTATAACAGTCTCTGTTGTTCCCTCATAGCGCACCCGTGGGCACTGAACATCATTGACTGATGTGCTGCTTAGTTTTGTCTACATGACACAAACCAACATCACCTGGGAAGAGGGAATTGAGGGATTTCCTCTGTAAGATTAGTCTGTGGGGCATTTTCTTGATTGTCAATTGACATAGTTGGGTGCGGCCCACTGTGGGTTGTGCCATCCTGGGTCGGGTGGGCCTGGGCAATAAAAGAAATGTAACTAAGCAAGTCAGAGGAAGCAGCATAGTAAACAGCATTTTTCTGTGATCTGTGCTTTACTTCCTGACACGAGGTTCCTGCCTTGAGCTCCTTTCTTTGTTTTCTAGAGTGCTGGATTGTGACATGGGAGTTGTAAACTGACACAAACCCATTCCTTCCCAAGCTGTCTTGGGTCATGATGTTTATCACAGTAATAGAAAAATCAAACTAGGACTGTTGGTAACCCAATCCTACCTCACAATTCCCAGAGTGGGAACCAGGGTATTGAAAGGAGCAAAGATTGTACCACTGAGAGTTAAAGTGAGTCAGTGACTCAACTGAAGACTGCAGTTAATACCTGACGGCTTTCATGAGTTCGTGTTTATTTGGAAACAGAAAAGGATAAGAAAAATCATTGAAATGACACCCAAGAGGATGGAATGAGATTGTGATGGAAAATAAGTCAGTTCGAGGGAAGGCGCAGCTTCCTCCCATGCTCCACTTTACAAATCATGAAAGAAATAATGTAAACAGTGAAAGGAAGGAGACGTTGTTCTCGGAGAAGGGTGATTTTGAAGCAGCAGTGGTGCCCTGCCAGGTAGGTGTTGACACAGAATGCTGTTAACCAAGTGGAGCTTCATAACCCAACACAGGATGGGGAGATGGCTCAGTGGTGGTTAAGATCACTGGCTGCTCTTGCAAAGGACCCAGGTTCAGTACCCAGCACATACATTGGGTGGCACAACTGCCTGTAACTCCAGTTCCAGGAGATCTAATGCCTTCTTCTGGTCTCTCAAGGCATCAGCACCCATGTGGTACACACACATACACACATACACATAAAATAAATCAGAGAAATATCACATCTCAGATATTCCAGTTCCTCCTGGTTTTCCCTGTTAAGAGACTCACTGGCTGTCTCAGAATATGTCCCCCAGATTATGACAATTCCAGCATGTTGATATGCTGCTTTCAATTCTTCTTTCAAAGGGTATCTTTAAAATCTATCTGTGGTGCTTACCCTTTATCCTATTGAATGTCCACATCATTTGGATTCCCTTTTTCAGATTTACTAGTCACAATTTATTCTCTGGAATAACCTGAAGAAATCTCATTGTCCAAACATGCTATGTGACTTTATGTTCTTATCACTGTGATAAATATCTGACAGGAACTATTGAAAGTATGAAGGGTTTATGTCGGATCATGGTTACAGAGGTTAGAGTCAAGGGTCAGCCAGCCCATTGTTTCTGGGCCTCTGGGAGGAAGAAACATCATGGCAGAAGGATGTGGAGGCGGCAACCTGGTTACTTTACGGTGGTCGTAATGCTGGCAATGAATAAGAGGAAGCAACTAGGAGCTCAGTCGCAAGCACCTCTCAATAATGTTATCAAATTATGAATCCATAAATATATTAATACAATGGTCTCTCAGTGATCTACTAGCTAGACAATACCTTCATCACATCGGTGTTTTAGGGGTCACTCTTAATAGCCTATCCATACTTGGGAACCAAACCCACAAGCTACAAAGAGCATACAGGTGAGGAAGGATTAAGTATTTTCTAATGAAATCACCAAGACAGGCTTAGTGTTATCTTGCAGTAATTTTTTTTTCTATCCAAACTAAGTAAGACAGAGGGTGTGGATGTTAATAATTGTGTTATAATCAATAAATAATCAATTCCAGAAACTGGGGCCAGAGACCAGGAGAGTGTGACCCTATCTACCTGGGGAGACAAAGGATAGTAAAACTGTGTCTTCAAAGGTAACTGTGGCTCCTGGTGGATGGAGCATGAGGAGCTGATGAATAGCTGTCAATGTAGCTCCAAGGAAATGGTGTTCAGTGCTTGGTCTGAAGAACACACACAGTTGAAACTGAGAAAGTGGTTGAAAAAATATCTAAAATGGTCATAAACGGGAAAAAGCCATAAAAAGAAAGGAAGTTGGTGCACAGGGCTGAACTGTGAGTGGTTCAGAGACAGCACCTCAAATCAGGTGCAACCCCTCCACTTTTGAACAATACCTTGAAGATTAGACGAGCCTCTGAGTCCAACCCCCTCGTTCTTGTTCCTAGACAGATTAATTTACGGATAGCGGACCTAAACCTAGTGGAATTCTGGCTTCTGAGATGTGTGGTTTTTTTTTCCTTTAAAATGGATATAAACATGTCTATCTTGTATTTAAGGTACAGTATGGGGAGAAGCAAGAGGCATAAACTATTTTCAAGAATTCCAGTTGAAGCTTAACCTTAAACAGATGGTGTATTCTTCCAGGATTTCTGCAGGACAGTTTCCTTGTCCTGTGAACACACTTACAAATTGTTCCAGCTGTTGCAAAATCTCTATCCAAGTTGTCAGCCAGGCAGAGATTACAGTGTAATCAGTTCTTATTGGAACCTGATATGCTCAGCAGGGCCCCTTCATCTCAATGACTCATTTTAAGGTCCAGAGATAAAATCCTCATTTATAATTGGATATATGATAAACAGAGTGTTATTTTCTGACTTTGCCACAGTTAGAAAGGCATAATTTGTATACAAAAGTATGCATATTTATGAATCTTGGCATATGAAGAGATTTATGTTGTCATTGCCACTCTGGAGGTAGTAAATATAACCAGCATTTCTAAATGTTGCACTGTAGACTTCTGTGTCTCTGTGTATTCTGGTTTGAATGTGAAAGGTCCCCCAGAGGCTGTGTTTAAATGCTTGGTCTTTAGTTGGTGGTACTGTTTGGGAAGATTATTGAAACTTTAGAAGATGGAGAATTGCTTAAAGAAGTGGGTCACTAGAAATGGACTTTGAGGTGTTAAAGCCCAGCTCTTCTGCCTGTTGACTGTGGGCTTCCTGACTTTGAATGTAATATGACTGGTCACCCTCTTGCTTTTGCCACCATGACTTCTCTGTCACCACATACTGGGATCATAAGTAACAAACCTTTTCTCCTTAAGCTTGTATACCAATAAACAGTGTTTCTCCGTGGTTGCTGCTTGAGTTCCTGCTCTAACTTCCCTTAATGATGGATAGTGATATGGAAGTGTAAGCCAAATAAACCCTTTCTTCCCCAAGTAGCTTTTTGTCATGGTGTTTACCACAGTAGCATGAAAACAACTCGAACAGGAGTGGGGTATTGCTATGATGAACCTGATCATATTGTTTTGGAGAGGATGTGGAAGGCTTTGGAAAACTGAGCTGGAAAAGCTATTGAGTGCCCAGAACTTAATAAACTATTTTATGTGGGACCTACAAGGAAAAGAACTCTTACAAAATGAAAACCGTGGAGGCCCAGCATGTGAAGATTTAGGAGGAAACAGTGATTCTATCAGAGTCCTTCTTGTGTTGCTTTGGATTTAGAACCTGCGGGTGCTGGTCAGCTGGGGCTAAAGAATCAGCTGTGATTATTAAGAGACCAGCACCATTAAAGCGAAACCTTTCGTGTTTTACTGGGACGGTGGGTACTTATCAGCTGAGGTTAAAGAAGCTGTTGTGATTAGGAAGAGGTCAGAATCACTGAGGTGAAATTATCTGGAGAGTATTTCCTCAGTGTCACACACAAGCTGTGGTCCAGTTGGGGACAGGAAGACTGCATGTCAAATTGGCAGTAGAGCTTAGCATGTAATGAGTTAGAGTCTCCCACATGGTACTTGTTTGGAATTCATGAAGGGGTCATGGAGAGCAGCTAAGACTTGACACTCTACGGCAGGATGGAGTCCCTGCAGAGAGGCTTTGAGAAGCCACAGCTGAAGGTGCAGCTTCAGCAGAGTGGAACTAACATGAACCTATCACATAAGCTGTGTGTGCACCTGCTGCGGATGGCAAGGCCAGAGAAGGAGAGCTCCTCAAGCCACTTACAGTTCAGGAGATTAAGAATGATTCCCAGATATCAGACCCTGACTACAAGACTTGATCAGTACTACTGGACTTTGATTTTGTTTAAGTATGGTTTCTTATGATGACCTGTTTTTTTTGCCATTTTGTCGTAATAAATTTTGTAACTTATTTTTAATTTTGCAGGATCCCACAGATAAGAGACTTTGAACTCCTAAAAAGACATTGAACTTTTACAGTATTGGAAATTTAAAGACTATGGAACTTTTATGCAATTTATATTATGGCATTAACACAATACAGGAATAAATAATAAAGGAAAAGTTACAGTTCAACAGTAATTGTGTGCTAAGTTGACAAAGGGTAGAGTATCCTGGTTAGTGTCTATTGTCAATATGACAAAACTTACACTCACCTTTGAAGAGAAAATTGAAGAATTGCTTCAGTCAGGCTGTCCTGCGTGTATTATCTGTGGGAAATGGTCTTGGTTGTAAATGTAGGAGGGTCCAGCCCACTGTGAGCAGTACCATCCCTAGGGAGATGGGACTGTGCTATATAAGAAAGCTAGCTGAGTACGATCCAGAGAGTGAGCCAGCAAGAAGCATTTCTCCATGGTTTCTGCTTGAGTTTCTCTCCTGATTTCCCTCAGTGATGAACTATGACACCCAGCCATAATAAAGCCTTCCTGCCCCAAGCTGCTTTTGATCCTGGTATTTATCACAGCAGCAGGAAGCAGACTAGACTATAACAAGTGGTACATGATACGAATAATTACTATGAAACCTCCTTTTCATTTTAGACGTCACATGCAAAACTTATAAGGTACTCAAATGTACAAAAGGGTTTTTGTTAATAAGATGAGATCTGCCTGATAACACAGCCCAGCCCGGACTCCTTTTCACACTGTGGTCTCCTAAGGAAGAGAAATTTATCCAACCTTTGTCTGCTATAATGTTTCATAAGCTTATATTTATTGAGCTTATCAAGGGCTAACTATGTTCAAAGTCACTTCAATTTTCTTCAACAGACTCTTAGATAAGTGTTGTTTGGATATGAAATAGCCTCTAGAGGTTCATGTTTTTAACTCTAGGTCCATACTGCCCCAGCACTGTTTTGAAGCCTGCGGAGTCTTTACAAAGTGGAGCTTACCTGGCAGAAGTAAGTCACTAGGGGCAGGCCTTTGGAGATTATATTAGTCCTTTATTCCAACCAACTCCTTCTGCTTCCTAGACTGCTGCCATGGATGCTGTAGAACTCTGATGCATCATTGGCATCGTACTCATTTTGCAGCATGAAAGGCACAAGATTGAGGGGATCATGGAGTCTTTCACTCTGGCTTTAGCGATCTGCTAGGGCAAGCAACAGGCACCAGGGTTGGAGTCCTTACAAATATGCCCCGAGAGGCCACTGCATGAAGCTGTACAGATGAAGCCTAAGTTGCAAGAAGAGATCAGGAGACATCTGATGGGGAAATTTGTAGGCAAGGAGTGGAGTCATCCCGAGAGAGAATCTATTGGTCTGCGGAGAACATACCTGGAGGGAAAGGACTAGCTAAGACCTTTGGAGCCAGGTGATTCCATTATGAGCCCCAGATACCCGAATAAGAGTTACAAGTTTTCTCTGTTGGGATTTGGTCTTTATCAGGTCTAGTACTTCCCTGTCACGTTCCCTTTCTGTTTCTTTGGGGTGGGATTGTATAGTCTGTTCCACTATATGCTAAAAGTATGTAGTTTGTTTTTAATTTGACAGGGAGCCACAGTTAAGAGAGTTCCTTGAGTCTCAGAAGAGACCATGGACTTTTGGATGGTGTTGGAACTGTTAAACATTACAGAGATTTTTGAAGCTGGAATGACTCACTTTGATTAGCGGTCCCTGAGCTTATGGGACAGGATCAGAATGTGATTTGTATCTGAACTGTCTCTCATAGGTTTGTATGTTTGAGGATTTGGTCCCCAGTTGGTGGCACTGTTTGGGAATGCTGTGAAACCTTTAGGATCAGAATGTGATTTGTATCTGAACTGTCTCTCATAGGTTTGTATGTTTGAGGATTTGGTTCCCAGTTGGTGACACTGTTTGGGAATGCTGTGAAACCTTTAGGAGGTGGAGACTTGTTGGAAGAAGTGAGTCACGGAGGTGTTGTCTCCTGCTCCCATTTCCTGCTTAGGCTTCCTGAATGTGCATGCAATGTGACCAGTAGCCTCATACTCCTGTCACCTGCCTTCTCTGACATGATTGAATGTGCCTTTTGGAACTGGAAACAAAAATAAACTTCTTTCCTTATTTGTTTTTGTCATATTTTGTCCCAGCAATGAGGTAACTAATACCCCAAGCATCTCCGACGTCTTAGGGTCACCATTGTGACTCAGGGGCTTTCTGTGGGGAATCCAGTCCTGCTACATCTTGTCTGGCCTAGTAGACTTTTCTCTGGAACTTTGGTGTAAGAGTCCATGAGACCATAGCTTAGGCATTCTGTACACTTAAAAATCCAATACGGGGACTTGAGAGATGTCTCGGCAGTTAAGAGCACTGGCTGCTGTTGCAGAGGACCCGGGTTCAATTCCTAGCACCCACTTAGTGGCTAACAATCATCCATAACTCCAGTTCCAGGGGAATCTGACAACCTCTTCTGACCTTCTTGGCCACTGCATGACATGGATGTACTCACATACATTCATACATGAAAAATAAAACATAAATTTAAAAAAATCCAGAACTATATGAATGACCAAGTTTGCTGCCAGCTAGACGGGTAACTGGTGCCCACAGCCTATAGCTGAAGTTGCCAGTTTCCAAGAGGACATTTCCTCAGCTCGTTCTATTAAAATGGGAGTATACTGGGTGCTTTGGTGTCAACTTCACACACCTGTGTTGAGGGAGCCTCAGCTGGGGAATTTCCTTCATTGGACTGGCCTGTGGCCATGTGTGTGGGGCATTTTCTTGATTGTTGAGTGATGTGGGAGGGCCCAGCCCACTGTGGGTGGTGCCACCCCTGGGCAGGTGAGCCTGTGTTGGATAAGAGAGCAAGATGAGCAGGGGCTAGGGGAGTAAGCCAGTAAGCAGCGTTCCTCCATGACCTGTGCTCCAGCTCCTGCCTGCATGTTCCTGCCCTGAGTTCCTGCCTTGGGCTCCCAGATTAACTGTTACCTGGGATATGTAAGCTAAATAAACCCTTTCCTCCCCAAGTTGGTATTGGTCAGAGTGTTTTGTCACAGCAATGAAGAAACAAACTAGGACAAAGAGTGAAATGGGTTTGCATTTTTGTGCCCTAGAGCCTTTGACCAAGAGACACAATCTTGCCCCTAAGGAGCTTTTGCTACTGTCCCAGTACAAAGGGAAAGGCTTTTGTTTAATGGCACTAATCTCTTTAACAATTATGACCAACTGTCTCCCGATTGGCTGGTTCCTCCAATGGGCAGGGCCAGACGCAGAGGGTGGACTACAAAGGAGCTGCTGGGAGTCATCTTGGGATGGAAGCCAGGAGCCTAGGTTAAGACAGAAGGGACTGACTCCTGTGGACCCAGGGCAAGATTGTGGGCCCCTGAGGCCTGGGTGAATGCTAGAGGGGACTATGGTAGCCGGTTGTGGTCTGATATGGCGGGCTCTGAGCCGCGCTGCTAGAGGCGTGGGGCTAAGCACTGGGTTCTCATTCCTTTGTAAGTTAATAAACTCACATAAAATATATGGTTTGTCTGATTGCACAGGAGACCCAGAGAGAATTCGGGCCACAAAACTGACATAGTCTGGACGGATAAAGGAACTACAGTCTTGGGGATGGGGTCCTCAGAAAGCAGTGCTGTTCCTGCTGCCACTGTGGCAGGTCAGCTGGGCTCTGAGTCCCAAATCCAGGAGAGAATCCAATCAAAACCCATATGCTTAATGGGGTTAGGGATATTCACGTGGCTTATACAAAGGATCATAACCTCTGTAACTAAAAAGAGGCCAGCCATGCAGAAGTGTGGGCCACAGCTATGTTGTAAATGTGGGGATATGTTGCCAGCATATGAAGATTTGTTAAAAGTTACCCAAAGAATAGAAAATCTTTTACCTGCTCTGGACCCAAATGGAGCACCCAGAGAGAGAAAACGCAGCCACTTTGAATCATAAAGGATGTGTCCCAGGCAGGAGAAGCTGAAAAGGCTGCACAGGAGATGCAGCTGCAGAGCTGGAGAGAGAAAAAAAGGCGGACACTTTGACTTGTGTAACGTTCAAGGACTCAGAGGAAAAGACAGATAATAGTAAAAAGGACAGAAAAGATAACTGTGCTATAGCTAGGAAATATTCCATGCTAGGACTGCTAAAACTAGGAAAAACTTACAAGCAAGCAAGCAGAGAGCCCCTGGCCACGTGGCTTGTGAGAGTATGGGACATGGGAGAAAATAACGTCAGTCTAAGTCCTTCAGGAGCTTCACAGCTGAGTCATATAACCACCCACCCATCCTTACGATACAGGCTGTTCAACCTAGACCAATGCAGGGGGAGCAGTCCTTAATGAGACGGCTGTTTGAAGGCATTAAAGGTACATGGTTTCACCAAAGGAAACTAACATGATTAGCAGGAGCTGGAGGACTATAAAGGAGGGGCAGGCATTCCTGAGAGAACTAGGTATGAGAAAAGCAATATATGATGTCCAGTTCACTGGGCCAGATGAGACTGAGTTCACCAGAGATGTGAAAGAAAGCCTAATTCAACTGGGACCTTGAAAATGGTATGGGTCTTTAATGGTTTTACTAAGCCCTTTGATGGGACAGGGTCTTTGTAAAGTGAAAGAAGCTCTGGAAAATCTACATGATTCTGATCAGCATGTAAAACGTTTCTGTAAAATAACAGAACACCAGCCGGGCGTAGTGGTGCACGCCTTTAATCTCAGCACTAGGGAGGCAGAGGCAGGAGGATCTCTGTGAGTTCAAGGCCAGCCTGGTCTATATAGTGAGTTCCAGGACAGCTGGGGCTACAGGGAGACCCTGTCTCAAAAAGACCAAAATAAAAATAAATAAATAAATAAATAAATAAATAATAACAGAACACCCTATAAGAGATACAAAAAAGACCAAACCAAAGAAGTGGTCCACTTGGGTTACTCGAAGACAAATATGGCAAGACTTATGTTAAGCCCAAATCCCCAGAGAAAACATTGATAGAAAACCAAATTCGTTACTAAAGCTTTTCTGGAAAGTTTTAAAACCAGAAGAACAAAGGACTTTCAAAGGATAACTACTGTACAAGGGGTGGTTAAGAATCCCCAAGGATTAAATAAGATGCATTTCTCTTCTGATAAAGACTGTACTAGGGGTGGAAGCAGGTTTTCCCACCAAGTTCTCTCCCAGCAACCTGGTGTGGTCAATGGGAACATGACAGATGTGGCTACAGTCAGGAGGCAGACCCAGAGCCTGTCTGACTCAGGGAACCAACAAGTGCAGCAGAGACAGGAGAAGCTCCCTGCCTCCTTAGCCCAGTGGAGGGTCAGAAACTAGAGCCAACACCTGTAAGTGTACCAAGAATAAAAGAATACAGAAAGACCCCATGTAAAATCCCCCAAGTGTGAAATGACTCCAAAGGGATAACTAAAGATGATAATGAGTTAACCAAATTAATGCCTCAGTCCCATGCTATGGTACCTAAAAAGGCTCTATGGAGAAAACAGTTCATACAAATGGAGAAAACCTTTCCATGCTGTGTGAGACCTTGTTTATGATTGATTTAATGTATGTTAACCTTCCTTAGAGTGTTTTAAAGATGTGAAACCCATTTGAAAGATATCTGAAGAAGCAAAGGCCAGCTATAACTGTAAGATTCTTGGGAGTTTTATGTAGGTTGGGTAAGATGAGGACAGAGACTCCCAAACTATACAAATGTTAAGAAAATCTACAGTACCGGGGTGAGTTGCCCCCATATGAGCTGTTGGTCAGAGAGTGATCCTAGCGGTCCTCCAATTCCCTAAGGCTATTGCCATTAAGGTCGGTTGCACACTAGAAAGGTCGGTAAGGCCATGTTGCTGAAGACACTGCATATTGTGAGTGCAGGAAAAGAAGAGATGGAACAGAGACTAAGCCAAAATACTCCGTGCCACTGGATGGATGATGTTCCTATTGCCAGGAGGCTCTGTATGGATGGTTGGGGAAGAGAGGATCTCCTATAATTCTACTCAACCATGGACCCCATGTGCTGCACACCATGGACATGCCAAGCAGTACCTGCAAGTGCAATAATGGCTCAACCAACATATGTTCAACTGACAAATTTCTATTTGGCTAAGGCCCATTCCTAAGGGTGGAACACACATCTGGTGTGTAGACCAGGCCAATGCCTTGTGTCAAGACAGGCTATAGGCCCTAGTGGAGAAACCATCATGAGTATATTGTTTAATGAGTATAGTACACCTACTGGGATATCTTCTAGGCATCTGTATTTACATTCGTGTTTGTTTAAATGTGTCTACTTCCTTCCATTTGTCTTTATAGTAGAAGAAACACCACTGAGATAGATGAGTGGCCAAGGCCTAAAGATGACTAAGAAGCCACTATCTCGCCATGATACAAGAGAGATTTCCATACATCTACCACCCCCTCCAAGGCCCAGGGACTCTAGCAGAAGATGGACAGGAAGATTGTGAGTAGAGGAAAGGGGTGGAGTGTCTCCCAATTGGCTGGTTCCTCCAATGGGTGGGGCCAGACACAGAGTGTGGACTATAAAGGGGATACTGGGAGCCATCTTGGCACAGAAGCCTGGAGCCTCAGGTAGCGCATGTGGTGTGAGGAACACACAGCCAGCCGCAGCAGCTCAAAGACAGAATGGACTGGCTCCATGTGGACTTGGGGCAAGATCCTCGGCCCCTGAGGTGTGAGCGAATGCTATCGGGGACTATGGTAGCGGGTCTCTGTCTGATATGGCGGGCTCTGAGCCACACCACAAGTTGTGGGGCCAGGCGCTGGGTTCTCATTCCTTTGTAAGTCAATAAACTCACATGAAATATATTATGTGGTTTGTCTCATCAAGCAGGAGACCCAGATGGAATTCAGGCCACACCAATTTACCCATACTTTCTTCTCTCATGACTTTAAATGTGCATGTGTTCCCAAACTGCACACTTCTATCCAAGCACTACCTACCACTATCTTCATCTAGGCCTTTTCAGTGCCCAGAACTGTGACTAATACATTTCTGTTCACATTAAATTGCTCAGTGCCAGTTACTCTGTTATGGCAGCACATGCACAGAAACACTAAGATGTATTTCAAGTACTAATCACAGTGGTAGCAGATTATCTGAGCTCTACCAACATAGTCTGTGATCAATGCTTCAACTAAGGAAAGAGAACAAGTTCAGATACCATGAGCAAGAGCTGGGGATCTCCTTCACTAGTAGTTTGAACTGTGGGGCTTGGGAGGTGGCAGCGTGTGAATAAACACACAGAGAAGCCATTGCACTTTGGGGTTTCCTGAAGTAAGGGACCAGCTGGAGAGGGACAAAGGCTGCTGCACAGGGAAGCTGTCTGCTCTCTTGAATAAAGTTGGGGTTCTGAAATAGACAGGGTCACTCAGGGAGCACAGCAGTGTGTTCACTGTGTTGTGTGTGACCCACGGCTGTTCACCATTTGTTCTTGGGTGCCATGTAGCCCAGGGACTCCTTGAGTCCTGTCAGTCCTGCACAATTTATGCCTGTGAAAGAGGCCCTTCCTTTATAGGCAGCTGGCTATGGGCAAACCAGGAAGGAGGGAGAGGAAAGAGCCCCTTGAATGGGTGCTGGACTCATTGTCAACTTCTTGACAAGTTTAGGGTTCAGAAGTATTTCCATAAACTCTCAGAAGTTGCTTATAGGAGTACCTGCCTGTGGCAGTGGAGTGTGTTCTGAGATACAGAAAAACAAAAAAGAAACATGAAAAAAATCCCCAAAATATCAAAACCAAAAAGATAAAAACACAAAGAGAACTCCAAGGCAGCCAATTCACATGCCTTGAGCGTGTGTTTTGTAGCTCCCAGAGACCTTTACTTTGCTTTTCTGAAAATCATTTTCTACTTCTTCTAGACTAAACCCAGCTTTGTTTTTCAAAGCAGAAACAGCTAAATGTTCTGTGTTTGTATGAAACTGCAGCAGACAGCAGGCCTGACCCATATTTCTATGAGTTAGTGAACAAAGCAGATCCTACAAACACAGAGGTCATTAGCCAGGCTAAGGGAAAGGCATACAAATTATGGGTAAGAGGGTCACAGAAACACACATACTGGTGTGAAGAAATGATAAGTCTCTGGGATTAAAGGGGATTCTTTCAAACATTTAGCATTCTTGTACTTGAACTCTTCTATAATACTTCTGTCAAATAATTCTCTAGCCTTGGATTACAAATGATTTCCAGAGGCAGAGAGCCTATTACTTTGCCAGACAGCTCTAGCAATACGAAGCTTTCTTTGTGTGAAGCCAAACTAATAATACCTGGGGTTTCCCATCTTCAAATCATTCTATTACCTACATTTAGTTCCCCATGAAACAAATCCTGAATTTCATGGCTGCGTACGAACAGCATATGAACAAGGCAGCATCTTTCCCCTGCTGGCATCTCAGCTTTCTCTTTTATAAGAGAGGGTAACAATCTATCTGCTTTAAGGTTCCTGGAAGATTAAATGAGAACCTCTTCATAAAGGATTTAGCACCCTATTTGACAGGTAATAAGGGCTTACTTGATGTTCTCGTTGTCTGTGTTATGCTCTATATACCAATCTTTCTAAAGATATTTTTTTGAACACCAATTAAATAGCTTGCCATCAAGGACATGCAATTTTATTTTATTTATTTGATTTGGGTGGGGATGTCGGTGTATGTAGGTTGAACCCAGGGATTTAAGTATACAATGCAGGTGACAAATTCTCCACTGAGCCACGGCCCCAGTATGGGGTAAGCAATTTTAGATGTAAGCAAATTCAACTCATCTGTTTTACTTTGTGGTAGCTATAGGCAGAAATTATGGCTGGTTAGAGAACCACCTGTCTACTGTGATTAGAAAAAAGACAGGCAAGGCGCGAGGTAGTTCTTTCAGAAAAATCAATGAATACGCTGTTTAGAATTCAGGATGATGGTGTAAAGGGAAAACAGCAGAACAGAGAAGTGTTCTCTGACACCAGGAATTAGAAATATCTCCTAAAGGAGCTCTGGGTCTTACACTGTAAGGGTTCCAGAAGCAGCAATGCTTTTGCATTCTCCAATGTGTGGCACCTGGTTTCTCTTGGAGCAGAAGAGCCCAAACCTAGAGAGCTGCACGTCCGTGTGAAAGACTCGAAGTTCATGCTTGGAAGACTGGATAGTGCACATCTTGGAGAGGAGAGGGAGGCTGGGGATACAACTGCAATGTGCTATTTGGAATGTAACTCTGGGATGCTGGGCAAGTGGGACAGATTCTTCAGGACTGTCAGAATGGGTCAGATGTCATGGAAACCACTGTAACCACAAGGAAAAGGGTCTATCCAGCTCCCCCAAGGACTACAAAGTAGACCACAGAAGATAGGGATAAAGGGTGAGGTGAAGGCAGAGAAGCAGAGAAAATAATGGATGGAAACTAGGTCTTAACATTATAAATACTTAAGAGCAAATGAAATATTGTTTCCAAATCAATTTAAACTTGTGCCTCAGCTCCCTTGGGCTTGGAATACGTTACCGAGGATCCTCTGTGCTCCCAGGTTAAAGTGAGGACCTGTGCTTTGGTTTCTATTCAAGGCCAAATATTGGAAAAAGGTTAAGTTCAGACAGCTCTGCTTTTAGTCTTGTAACACCAACTCTCTCT
This sequence comes from Nannospalax galili, assembly GCF_000622305.1. NCBI lineage: Eukaryota > Metazoa > Chordata > Mammalia > Rodentia > Spalacidae > Nannospalax > Nannospalax galili. Next base: position 278,155 of record NW_008345364.1, read on the forward strand.
AAAGAATGGGTGACTCAAGAGCTTAAATCAAGATGGAGAAAAACACAGCAAGAAGGATGAACTATACATCAGTCTCCTCACACCATCAGTCTCCTCACACCATCAGTCTCCTCACACCATCATCAGTCTCCTCACACCGTCATCAATCTCACACCATCATCAGTCTCCTCACACCATCATCAGTCTCTTCACACCGTCAGTCTCCTCACACCATCAGTCTCCTCACACCATCATCAGTCTCCTCACACCATCATCAGTCTCCTCACACCATCATCAGTCTCCTCACACCATCATCAGTCTCCTCACACCATCATCAGTCTCCTCACACCATCATCAGTCTCCTCACACCATCATCAGTCTCCTCACACCATCATCAGTCTCCTCACACCATCATCAGTCTCCTCACACCATCATCAGTCTCCTCACACCATCATCAGTCTCCTCACACCATCATCAGTCTCCTCACACCATCATCAGTCTCCTCACACCATCATCAGTCTCCTCACACCATCATCAGTCTCCTCACACCATCATCAGTCTCCTCACACCATCATCAGTCTCCTCACACCATCATCAGTCTCCTCACACCATCATCAATCTCCTCACACCATCAGTCTCCTCACACCGTCAGTCTCCTCACACCGTCAGTCTCCTCACACCGTCAGTCTCCTCACACCGTCAGTCTCCTCACACCGTCAGTCTCCTCACACCGTCAGTCTCCTCACACCGTCAGTCTCCTCACACCGTCAGTCTCCTCACACCGTCAGTCTCCTCACACCGTCAGTCTCCTCACACCGTCAGTCTCCTCACACCGTCAGTCTCCTCACACCGTCAGTCTCCTCACACCGTCAGTCTCCTCACACCGTCAGTCTCCTCACACCGTCAGTCTCCTCACACCGTCAGTCTCCTCACACCGTCAGTCTCCTCACACCGTCAGTCTCCTCACACCGTCAGTCTCCTCACACCGTCAGTCTCCTCACACCGTCAGTCTCCTCACACCGTCAGTCTCCTCACACCGTCAGTCTCCTCACACCGTCAGTCTCCTCACACCATCATCAGTCTCCTCACACCATCATCAGTCTCACACCATCAGTCTCCTCACACCGTCAGTCTCCTCACACCGTCATCAGTCTCCTCACACCATCAGTCTCCTCACACCATCAGTCTCCTCACACCATCATCAGTCTCCTCACACCGTCAGTCTCCTCACACCATCAGTCTCCTCACCCCATCAGTCTCTTCACACCATCTTCCACATCAGTTGTCAACTGATTGGTTCAGAAAAGAATTAATTGTGAAACTTAATGGATTCCCTCGAAGGTTTGGGCTGTCATCCCTCTTCTTCCTCCTCTGATATAATCTTTCCTTTTTAAGACTCTCATTTAGAAAACACTCAGCTTTGCCTCTTGTTCTCCCTTCCTCTTTCTTTCCTTTTCATCACTTCTTCCTTCTTGAGTTCTTCCAGTGAGAGCACACACACATAACTAATATTCTAACGCTCATTATGAGTCACTCAGGGAGACATGACATTCTGTCATACTCACTCAGTTACATTCCTGGTCACATTCTCAGTATGTCTGTCTGCTCCCTGCATTCACACTCCAGGAACTTGCCTTTCCACTTGTTTCAGTCAGGGGAAATGTTGTGCTTCTCCGTAGGTGATGAAGGCCTTCCTGTATTTTTATTATTTTTATTTTCTGTGTATGAGTGTATTGTCTGCATGTATGTAAGTGCACCCATGTCGTGCAATGTCCATGAAGGTCAGAAGAGGATGCTGGATCCCCAGAACTGGAGTTATGGACAGTTGATAGCCACCATGTGGGTCCTAGGAATTGAACCCAGGTCCTCTGCAAGAGCAGCCACTGCTCTTAACCTCTAAGCCATTTCTGCAACCCCAAAAGCCTTTCTTATAAATGGTATCTACGTTTCACTGGTTCCACATCATGGGTTTTTGTCCTTGATCATCATGAACCTGGAGGTCAAGGTGGAGTGAGAGGCAGTGGTTCCCACAGCACTGATTGACAAGATGTATCAGACTTGTTTGTCTAAATGCAGAGAAGTGCAGAGGAAAGCAGTGCAATCTCATGGGTGCCAAACTCTAGGAAAAGTTTTGAAGAAGTAAATAACTTTTGATGCTGTTATGCATTCTACGAAATGAAACTCTCTTTCCAAAAAAATCACTAAAACTAAAGTACAGTGTAAGTATACTCCTGGCACAACTCCAATCAGGATAATTACCGCACCATCTCTGCAGAGAGAGAGGAAAGTATATGGGAGCAATAAATTGTTTGGCTCTCTCTGAGAATTCAGTTGAGACCATCAAAAGTAGAAGAGAATCTAGAGTTCTTTGGATATATTGGAAAATGAAATATGGC
>NW_008345364.1:280633-288144 GCF_000622305.1 Nannospalax galili
TCCTCACACCATCAGCCTCCTCACACCATCAATCTCCTCACCCCATCATCAGTCTCCTCACATCATCAGTCTCCTCACACCGTCAGTCTCCTCACACCATCAGTCTCCTCACACCATCAGTCTCTTCACACCATCTTCCACATCAGTTGTCAACTGATTGGTTCAGAAAAGAATTAATTGTGAAACTTAATGGATTCCCTCGAAGGTTTGGGCTGTCATCCCTCTTCTTCCTCCTCTGATATAATCTTTCATTTTAAGACTCTCATTTAGAAAACACTCAGCTTTGCCTCTTGTTCTCCCTTCCTCTTTCTTTCCTTTTCATCACTTCTTCCTTCTTGAGTTCTTCCAGTGAGAGCACACACACATAACTAATATTCTAACGCTCATTATGAGTCACTCAGGGAGACATGACATTCTGTCATACTCACTCAGTTACATTCCTGGTCACATTCTCAGTATGTCTGTCTGCTCCCTGCATTCACACTCCAGGAACTTGCCTTTCCACTTGTTTCAGTCAGGGGAAATGTTGTGCTTCTCCGTAGGTGATGAAGGCCTTCCTGTATTTTTATTATTTTTATTTTCTGTGTATGAGTGTATTGTCTGCATGTATGTAAGTGCACCCATGTCGTGCAATGTCCATGAAGGTCAGAAGAGGATGCTGGATCCCCAGAACTGGAGTTATGGACAGTTGATAGCCACCATGTGGGTCCTAGGAATTGAACCCAGGTCCTCTGCAAGAGCAGCCACTGCTCTTAACCTCTAAGCCATTTCTGCAACCCCAAAAGCCTTTCTTATAAATGGTATCTACGTTTCACTGGTTCCACATCATGGGTTTTTGTCCTTGATCATCATGAACCTGGAGGTCAAGGTGGAGTGAGAGGCAGTGGTTCCCACAGCACTGATTGACAAGATGTATCAGACTTGTTTGTCTAAATGCAGAGAAGTGCAGAGGAAAGCAGTGCAATCTCATGGGTGCCAAACTCTAGGAAAAGTTTTGAAGAAGTAAATAACTTTTGATGCTGTTATGCATTCTACGAAATGAAACTCTCTTTCCAAAAAAATCACTAAAACTAAAGTACAGTGTAAGTATACTCCTGGCACAACTCCAATCAGGATAATTACCGCACCATCTCTGCAGAGAGAGAGGAAAGTATATGGGAGCAATAAATTGTTTGGCTCTCTCTGAGAATTCAGTTGAGACCATCAAAAGTAGAAGAGAATCTAGAGTTCTTTGGATATATTGGAAAATGAAATATGGCCTGATTTCATGTTTTCAGAAAGAAATCTTAATCGCTAAATGGAATATTGTTATTCTGGAAGTATTTAAATTATTGAATAGATCATAGAGACTTCAAATGACAGGTTATAGGAGACAGTCCTGAAATTTAATGGTTTTAGGAAATAATAAGAGCACTAACTTCATCCCATCCTACCAGAAGACACATCCCATTCTGAAGACATGCTAAGATTGTCACATGAAAAATATTTGACACTGTTCTTCCTAAGCCACTCCAGCATTAAAATATTAGACATTTTGAAATGGCAAGTCTATTTTTAAGTTTAATGTTATTTTTAAAAATTAAGGAAAACTGCTGTAACTGTTTGCTCCACAATTGCTTAGAAAAATGGACCTTGGATGCCCAGAGTCCTCAGGGACAGACATCAAGCCTGTCTCAGAATTAAGTGCATACTTCATCTATCTGCACTTGTGCTTCTATATAGATATGTGTGAATTCCTTTCCATTCAAAGGAAGAGGGTCCATGGGTTTCACAGAAGTTCTAAAGGGATTCAGGTCCTTTAAAATGGTTAGGGACATTTTATGGGCACTCTAAAATACTGAATTCATGAGATCTACATTCTGGGCCAGTCATTTTCATGACTATATCTATATTCTTTAGCACAAAAACAAAACTTTCTCTGAAACATAAGAACAGCATCACTTTGAAGATCCAAGTTTCACTTACATTTTCCATATCATTTTGAACATGAATGAAATAAAAATGGTCTTAGACCATCCCTTTTACTTTCCTGCATAAAGAAGTTGGAGGTCTGCTAACGAACTGTTAAAATGATTAACTATAGGTTGGTTCATGCCCACCTTACTAGACCATGAGTTACTTAAAAGCAAAGAAGAATATTTTCTGATCCACTGTATCTAACACTGATGCAACACATACACACAGCTATGATTTCTGTATGCTAGAATAAACCCTGAAACAGTAAAATCACACCTATTTTAAATGAATCAAAACTATCATTCAATACACTAGTTTTCTACCTACACGTGACTGAAAGAAATCACATTCCTGAAGTAGGACTCAATGAAGAATCCAGCCCAGAACAATATCTTAGGAATGCACATCAGACTTCATAATCAGAAGAAGCTGGAAGCCATATTGAAAACTAGAATTGCACATCAATAAGATACTGAAAGTTCAGTTTGGCAAAGTGTCTTTCACTGAACATCAATTTACTACCTAGATAGATAGATCATAGATGATAGACAGACAGACAGACAGACAGATAGATAGATGATAGATAAATAGATTGATCAATAGATAGATGATAGATCAATAAATAGATGATAGATATGTAGTATTTAATTCAAATTTTGTCATATTTATAATCTGAAATGAGATTACCTTTTATTTACCTTGTAAAACAATGTGTTTGCTCCTTTAAGTCTTAGATAACTCATGAACGACGCAACGTTAATCATGTCCTAACTGCTTCCTACCATGCACTTTGTCAACCTCTTATTCATGTTTCCATTTTCTTCAGTCATTCACAGGTTAAAGCAAACCTCACTGATACTTCATGAAGGCCATTCATGTGCTGGAAGTATATGTTTCTGTTATACATCCCGTTTGTCATGATACGGCACATACAGTAGCAAGAACTACAGAGACACTGCCTTCAAAGACTCCGCTGTGAAGAAGGGTCACTACACCAGCAGTTGTAATACACTGTGGAATTTCAGCAGAAAGGTTTTGGCTATTGTTGTGCATCTGGATTCTTTCACTGAACGCGGCATTGGAGGCATTACTCTTCTGATCTCTAATATGTGCTTAACATTTTTCTTTGATTTTCTTGATTAAATTTGCTCAGTGTTTGTCTTTGTACTAAGATTAAGCTCTTCAAGTTGTTTTTCAGCTTTTTGACTTTTCAACAGTTTCATCCATTTTAGTCTTCTGTATTCTTTCTATCACTTCCCAGGCTTTTAGCTGTTGTTGCTGTTACAGTGTGCTGACTTTTAATATGCTTTTTTAAACTATTTTCAGTCAATGTGATTTATTTTTGTAAATCACGGCCTGAGGCCGATTGAAGACAGACTCTAAAACAAAGAATAATTCTTTAGTCCCTGGGCAATGGGTACTGGAGAAGAAACAAAGTAATAGATGAGAGCTTATGCCCGGTCATTATTTTCCAGATGTCCTGATGGAGGATGTAGGTTGGTTGATAGAGTGCTTGCCTTGCATGCACAGTGTCCATGATCCAATCCCCAGCATCACGTAAACCAAATGTGGTGGTGCATGCCTGTCACCCCAGCACTCAAGAACTAGAAGCAGGAGAATCAGAAGTTCAAGGGGTCACACTTGGCTACACAGTGAGTTCAAAGTAAACTTTGTTACATGTGATCTTGTCTCAAACTAATTAATAATAAAAATAACCTGATACACCTTTGTGTCCTGTATGGTATTATTCTAACTTAAAAAGATATTTCAACATAGGTATCTGAGGAACTTTACTGAATCAGTTCTGAAAAGCATGGAGTTTTGCATATGCAGCTGGACTGGATTCTAGAGGAAGGGCCTGGCTGCTGTTATACAACAGTCTCAATTTTGATTTCAGCATCAATGAAAAATGAAGTTCATGCACCATCCTCAGAAAAGCATGTAGTCCATAAGCAAAAGTTAAACATTTAATCCGGAATCTCAGACACATCTCTACTGTTTTCCTTATCTCTTTATAAATGTGTGCGTGCTACACATGTTTATGTATGTGCATGAGCATATGGAAACCGGAAGGGGACATTAGGTGTCCTGCTGTATCACTCTCTGACTCGCTCCCTTGAGACAGAATCTCACTGAACCTGGGAGACCGTTGACCAGTAAGGCCTAATGATATTCTTGTCTCGACCCCCCCGCCCAAATATGACCGCATCTAACTTCTTTTTTTTTTTTTTTTTTGGTCTTTTTGAGACAGGATCTCCCTGTAGCCCCAGTTGTCCCGGAACTCACTATGAAGACCAGGCTGTCCTTGAACTCACAGAGATCTGCCTGCCTCTGTCTCCCAAGTGCTGGGATTAAAGGTGGTGTGCCACCACGCCCAGCATTTGAACTCAGGTCTCATGCTCAGCACAGCAAGTTCCCTTTCCTACTAATCCATCCCCCTCCCCAGTCCTGATAGAGCTATATATTTTTTTTAAGTCAAATTAAATGACTCATGCCAGGTAGGTGGGAAATTGAATCCCAGTCTGTCTTGGACCTTGTCATCTGCCAGTCCGAAGTTGTAACTGATGCTTAGAAAAGAAGGCAGAGGCTCTGACCTTCAGGCCATCCTGGTTGCCAGGACATCTGTGCTGTCTCCACTGATGTGGCTCCTGGCTGTCGGATGGCTTCCTGGCAGTCCAAGTTCTGCTGACTTTCAGCTGGTGACACACTCAGTAGGAAATGGACAGAACATAGTTGACTACAGCAATGGAGGGAGCTAGTGTTCTTTACCCCCAGGGTCACCACTCCCTTCCAGACTCAAGGTCATTTCTCTTGCTTTTCGTTCCTCTCTGTTCTCGTTCTCCTGTCTTGTTCTACTTGTTCCTGTAGTTCCACTTCCCTTGTCTCCTGGGAGATGGCTTCCAATGAGGTCAGTCCCTAACAAAGGACAGAAAGCGACATTAAGTTCTGGAAATATGTTTTTATATCAGGAAAAAAAGTCTGCATGATCTGAATCAGGGTCAGAAGAAATGTAAAATGAACAGCAGTGAAAATATTTTAAATCAGCCACGTGGTACACACATAAAATGTCAGCCACTCAAAAGTAAGTGAACGGCCCCTTTTTCTTTTAAAAAACAACTCTGTGAATTTTAGCAGATGAACCATTTCCATCTAAAACAATAAAAAGAGCCATGGACAAGTATGGTAGTTACACAGTGAGATGAGTGTATGCAGCGCTGCTTACCTGAACACTTAAAAATAGTTAAATAGAAGCTTTCATAGCTTTCAACTTTTTACAATAAAAATGGTAAATGATTCCTAGATCAAACACAATAAAAATGCATTTCTTCAGGTGATTACAGCCCTCCAAATCCCATTTCAACCTACCCTTCTGCCTCTCCCTCATGTCCTTATGAAATGTTTTAAATTTGTTACTAGTGTTTGTATGTATGTATGATGCATGTGTATGACGTATATACCTATATATGTATGTGTGTATATATGTATGTATGTGTGTGTGATGTGTGTGTGTTAGCTACTTTTCTGTTGCTATGAGAAGATACCATGCCCAAGGCCATTTATAGGGGAAGAGTTTGAGTTTACAGTTCCAGAGGGCATCCACAATGGCAGGGGAGGCATGGCAGCAGAGGCAGCCAGAGCAGAAAACTGAGCACTCAGACACGTCTTCAAGCAGGCACAGGAAGCAGAGAGCACGGGAAATCCCACAAGGCTTAAGAACCTTCCGAGCCTGCCCCCAATGATATGCTTTCTCCAGCAAGGCCACACCTTCTAAGACCTCACAAAAAAGTGCCACCAAATAGGAACAAAATCTCCAAACAGTTGTAATCCCTGGGGGACATTCTCATTTAAACTACCACAGTACCAGTGCTTATGTACCATGATGCACATGTGGAGCTCAGAAGACAACTTCTACCATGGGTTCTGGGATAAAATCAAGTCATCAAGGTGAGGGGCAGGTGCATTTATCCACTGACCCATCTTGTTAGTCCTTTGAATTCTCTGAATTTTCCTAAAGGTATGGTGTAATCCACAAACTCAGTGCTTCGGAGCCTTAAAATAACTAATATTTACTTCTCTGCTGTTTCAAGCACTGGGCTACATTTTAAGATAATGGTTAGTTCAGAATGACCTGACCTGCCTCCTCATTCCAGGACTCACAGATAAAGGGTCTTTCCTTAAATGTGATTCTCAGAGCACAGGGCAGGAATGCAACAGAGCTGGCGGTCCATGGCACTTTCAGGGACATTTCTGACCCCCTGCTTTATAGGCAAATCAATATTTCCTCTGACTTCTTTGGCCAAAGCATGTCACATGCCCAAACAAGGACAATCATTATATAGGGAAACACTTCTCTCATGGATCTAGGGATCTAGGCTGTTTACTAATTACTGAACAGCATACAAATATAATCACAAGGATTCACCTCTCAAAAGGATAAACCAATTAACTCATGTAAAAATGGCATTGGGTTCATCTCTTGATGGTTTTCCCGTACGATCTGAAAGTAACTCCTTTGGCCAGAGACTTAAAAGCTAAGACATACTCCTAAAATACATTGAAAGGAGCAAGACAAGACCATGCACTCAGTTGTAGAGGTAAATAGCAGTGACCACACAGCTCTCAGGCTAACACTGACAGTCCACTGTGCTGCAGGTAGGGAGTACCCTTTGATTAGCTTCCAAGTCTTTTGCCTGGAGCAGCCATCCGTGAACACCTATTCTGGTCCTAGAATATAAACTTTGAGAAGTCATTTTATTTGCATGGTCTTCAGTTATGAATTATGAATGAAATTCCTGCATAGCCATTTGTTAAAGCCTTGGTCTCCAGTCAGGGTGTTATTTTTAGGGGTAGGGGATACTTAGGAGGTGGCGCTTGGTTGGAAATAGTAGATTACTAAGGGTGTGCCTTTAATGATTCTCTTGCCCCTGGCCTCGTCCTCTTCCTTTCTGTGCTTCCTGAACAACTTGGGATGAGTAATTTTGCCCCCTGTGCCCTTCTGTCATGATGCTCTACTTTGCCACAATCCAAAACCATGGAATCCTTGCAGCCGTCAGACAAAATAAATCTCTCTTCTCTTCAGTTTATGTTGGTATCTGTAACAGGAACAAAATCCCTAATGTATTTCTTTACGACAATATTAATTAGTGTGCTGTATAGCTTTAGTGTCAACTTGACACATGCCGGAGTCCTGCTCCAGCTGAGTCCGGGGCCTGAAGGGGTGAAGGTAACTGCGGCGGTAGAAATGACTGTACCAGAAACCACAATTGCAGTTCTAGTAGAGGTTGTTGACTGACCCACTCGGGGGAGGTCAGCCCGAATATCTTCTTTCTTTTTCTACTGTCTCTACTTCTCACTGAAAGCAGCCTTCTACAGCCTTTATTTATAATTAGAAAGCTTACAATAGCAGTAAAGCATCAGACCATAAATCAAACCATGAGTTTGCACAGTATTTCTCAGTGTACAATATTTTTCAATAATCACAGTAAAAGGAAAGTACAAAGTTCAATGATTAACCTTTCCTTAACATAGCCAAGCAATGTCTTCATTGTTTTCTT
>NW_008345364.1:288319-292677 GCF_000622305.1 Nannospalax galili
TTTTACAGGAGTTTATTATTTTCTTCATTTCAATGTACTTTATTATTTTGTTGTCATTTATCTTTACGAGCTTTTTGAATTGCTTTTACTCTTTGTAAAAGAATAGGGAATTTTTCTTCAGAGGTCATGCACCACCAGCTTTTTACTGATTTAGCTAATCTTTCTATCCAAGAAGGAGTTTCCTAAGCCAAATATTTTTTCCTTATACCAAACTTTCGTCTCAATAGTTCCTCATTTAGAGTTAATGTCATAAACTCCTGTAAAAGGCAGCAGGGCATCTATTGCATGCTATCTTTTTCTTTTGGGGGAAACCAAGCCTCATTATTAATCACAAATGCAGGTCCAAACGAGATCATAGTCATAGGAGAAAGTCGTCTATCTTATTACTTTCATTTTGTTTCAGCAACATAATTCTGCTAAAGGCAGATTTCCCCGGTTTAGTTTCCCATTCCATCGTCAGAGTCGGTTATTGGAATACTTAAAGAAGAGAAGGTTATACAAATTACAAAAACCAGGAGTAGCTGGGGAAGGGATGTCCACCAAAAGAGCCGCGGTCATCGCTTTCGGCTGGAACTTTGTCAAACAGCACTCTTGCCAAGAACCACGGAACTCTTGGAGCCACCAGACACACCTGCTTTGTGGGAGCCGCAGTTGGCCTGTGGCCATGTCTGTGGGACATCTTCTTGATTGTTAGGTGATGTGGGAGGGCCCAGCCCACTGTGGGTGGTGCCACCCCTGGGCAGGTGGGCCTGTGTTGCATTAGAAAGCAGGCTGAGCAGGGGCCACAGGAGCAAGCCAGTAAGAAGCATTCCTCCATGGCCTGTGCTCCAGCTCCTGCCTCCAGGTTCCTTCCCTGATTTCCTACCTTGGGCTCCCCAATGAACTGTGACCCAGGAGATGTAAGACAAATAAACCCTTTTCTCCCCAAGTCGATAGTCGTCACAATGTTTTGTCACAGCAATGGAGAAACAAATTAGGACAGAAATTGGTGCCAGAGAGTTGGGTACTGCTGTGACAGATCTGATGGAGGATTGCCAAAGTGTTTGGAACTTTGGGCTGGAAAAGCCATCGAGTGCTCGAAGTTTGTTGCTGTGGAGTTGGAACAATTGTGTGAAAGACTTACGGACGATGGAGGCCTGGTTTGTGAAGCTTCAAAGGGAAGTAGAGATTATCAGGGCAGTTTGTGTGAAATTTTAAATTGAGAATCTGTGGGTTCTGGTCAGCTGGGGCTAAAGAATCGGCTGTAAGTAACAAGAGACCAGCATCACTGTGGTGAAATCTTCTGGGAGGTATTTCCTCAGGGTCAGCACACAGAGGGGACCCGAACCTCCGTCTCAAGCTGGAAACAGGACTTGGTAATGTGTAAGAGTCTCCTGCATTATTCTGGTGTTGAAAGCATGAAGGGGTCACAGAGGGCAGCTGAGGCTTGGCACACCGAGAGGCCAGGAAAGGCCATAGGTAAAAGTGTAGCTTTAGTTGCAGTGAAGACCCCAGAATTGAAGGGGTCATCGAGAGAATCTGAGGCTTTGCGCCCCAAGAGGCAAGAAGAGTCCATTGATGAAGGTGTAGCCTCAGTTTCAGTGGAGACCCCAGCTTTTTGGTGATGCTAGGACCATGGGACGACCACCAAAGACAGAAGTAGGTGTGGAATGGAGCTGGCCTGGGTCTGTGAGACGAGCTGAGTGTGCTGTGGATGGCAGAGTCAGAGAGGTGGGGCTGCCAGAACCCTTTGGATCCCAGAAGATCTTGAGTGAATCCCAGATGTCCAGCCTTGAGCTACTTTGCTGGACTTTGGTTTTGCTTAGGTGTGCCCGATTCTTCCCTTTGAAATAAGACAGTTCTTGTTTTGATTTTACAGGAGCCCCCAGTTAAGAGACTTTTAAGTGTCTATGGACTTTTAAGTGTTTGGATTTTTTAAGGACTGTGGGGCTTTTAAGGTTGTACTGTCTTATGCTCTGATATTATTGCTAACATCATATTGTGGGGATAAGAATTGGAAAGGTTATGATTTAATAGTGATGTGTTTATGTGTCAAGTTGACAAGGGGTCAATTGTGCTGGATAGCTTTAGTGTCAACATGACATACCTGGGTTGAGGGAGCCCCAATTGGCCTATGGCCATGTCTGTGGGACATCTTCTTGATTGTTGAGTAATGTGGGAGGGCCCAGCCCACTGTGGGTGGTGCTAACCCTGGGCAGGTGGGCCCGTGTTGCATAAGAAAGACAAATAAACCCTTTCCTCCCCAAATCGGCAGTGGTCAGAGTGTTTTGTCACAGCAATGAAGAAACAAGCTAAGACAATTGGCAAATAAAAACTTTACATGGATAATATATGATATATGTAGCATGCTTTGAAATATGCATACATAGTGGAATAGCTAAACTGAGCTAATTACATGCTTTAACTCATGTTTATCAGCCTTTGTGATACAAATATTTAAAATATTCCCTCAGCAATTTCAAAGACATAATAATATAATACATTGTTACTAACAGTAACATGTTTTGTACAGTAGATCACTAAGTGAAATGTTCTCTTTGGCTAACATCTCCTCAACTGCCTTACCTCCCATACATCTTGTAATGACATCTGTGAGTTCACCTTTATAAGGGCATATGAGTGCAGTTATGAAGCATTCTTCTTTCTGTACTGGTTTATTTCATTTATTCTAATGCCCTCCAAGTTCACCCATGTGGTTGCAAATGGTGGGATTTCCTTTTCTATTGACGTCAAAGAGCATCCTATTTTGTAGATACACCTCACTGACTTTGTGCACATACCTGTGAGACACTTGGGTTGATTCCTTATCTTGGCTTTGTGAACACTCTTGAGATGACATAGATTTCTAGTTTGGGGATTGCTAGACTATACAGCAGCTTTCATTTCAATTTTTTGAGGAATCATCATATTTTCTTAAGACCTGAACTGATGTACATTCCCACCAAGAGTATATGAATTCTGCATACCCTCTTCAATACTTGTAACATTTTTCTTGTGAAGTCTTGACTATATCTAAAGTGAGCACTATAGGCTGTAGACTGCTTGCGGCCCAGAACAAAGGCTGAACTCTCCTAGGGGTCCACACCAGAGGCTGCACTCTTTTGGGGGAACACACCAGAGGCTGTACCCTTCTGGGGGTACACACAGGTTTCTATTTGTGCTCCTTGACTACACAATTGGAGAGCTGTTTATGGCAATCCTCCAAGCTGCCCTTAATTTATCATGCTTGGAATTTATTCCTTAAGGTTTCCTTTTCTAACACTGACTGATCAATAATACAGACATGTATTAGGCACACAGTGTAACTGTTCAACGACTGGTAAACATACTTTAAATCTCTTTGAAGGGAATGCAGGGATTGTTCAGCAGTTAAGCAGCTCTTCCAGAGGACCTGAGTTCAGTTCTTAGCACCCAGGTTAGGTGGTTCAAAACTGCTTGTAACTCCAGCTCCAAGAATCTAATGCCTTCTTATGGTTTCTACAGGTACCCTAACTCAAATGTACATACCTACGCACACAAGACACACATAAAGGACACTTTTTGCTCCTTGCCCTCCTAGGTCGACTAGTTCCAGGGGACTATGAGCATCTCTCAAGATGTCCTATAATGGTGGTGGGTCACCTGTCCTCTTGATCAAGGAGGCTGAGGAGACCCCACCAGATGGACTTGAACCAGTCTATAAAGAGGAAGGTCAACACTGAGGAATCATTTCCTCCATGCTTCCAAGTGAAGCCAACCATGGTAGAGCAGGACCTTTGACTTAATTTCATATAGGCGGAACTGGTAAAAGAAAGGAGCCAGGGGGTCCTCCCAAGCCCATGTGACCCCTGAGGAACAGATCCTCAAACGACCTAAAGAGTAAAAATAAATTGGTTTATCTGGTCCAACTGTGTGGCCTTAAACACCCAAAAGGAAAGTACAACCAAAGATTAAAGGGGCTAATATAATTTCATAAGAGTTCATATGTATAGCTAAAGGCTACATAACAAGCAACAATGCCAGACAAGCAATACCTTCTTTTGAGTTGTTGGCCAGGGTGGCCAAAGGGACTCCCAGATAGTAACCCAGCATAGAACTGGGAAAATGAACAGCAGACCCCAATCTTATCCAAAGGAATATTGATGACTTATTACCACCAGATGAGGAACAGCTGACCCTCCTAAAACAAAGACCTCCAGATAGGCTGACTAGATTCACCAAAGGGCAAGTAGTGGGGAACGGCTGGGGGTGCTGACAACACAGCAGACAGTAGCAGGGATATCAGAGTATAAGGGCTCTAGTGCAGGGAGGGAGGCTATGGGAGGGTGCCATCTGGGAAGTGGGTGTATAGTTGAATAAGATGGTTTGGGATGTTCTGT
>NW_008345364.1:292780-315336 GCF_000622305.1 Nannospalax galili
GGAGCTCAGAAAGTAATCAACTATGATTAGTAATAATCAAATAGAGATTAGAAATGCATGTGCATCTTAGTGTCAACTGTATTGAAAATGAATTTTTCTGTATGAAACTGTGTATTTTAATAGTGAAATTGAGATCCTTTTTAAAGTTTAAAAGCTCAATTAATTTTATGTCTTATAGGGTTTATACTGAGTACAATATTGTATAACTGTATTAATTCAACTGTAAACCTAAAAATTTACAGCCAATTTTGAAGGAAATGCATCTTAGCTCTGGAAATTGTTATTGAATATGTCAATGCTGTTGTAATGAAATGCTTCTTCTGATTGTGTGGTTATTAAATAAATAATTTTAAAAAAATAGCTGTTATTCAGGTGGCTTTGGCTTTAATTTTCTTCTGATATAAAAAGCTGAGTACATTGTCATATCAATGATGAAAATCATTGTGTCACCAGCGAACTGATATTAAAGTTAAAAACAAAAAAACCCAAAAAACAAAATCAGAAACAAAAAAAACCCCCAAAATTACGTGACAATGTGATAAAATGTTTACAATGTGCTTGCTAAGTAATTTAGAAGGCAAATTACAAAGTCGAATGTCCTCAGAGTTAAAAGTGTTGCTCCAATGTTGGAATTAGGGATGGCTTTATTTTTCTTATGAGTGTGATTTTATTTTCCACATTGCATACAAAGTTATTGAATTTCTACTAGAAAACCTTGTTAAGGATTACTGTGAAGAATGCTGGGGATGCCAAGGGATCCAGAGACCAGATGCTGCTGCAGATTTCTCTGCACATCAGGCAGCCTGACTAGAGCTCCCTTTTCAATTGTCACACATGTATCACTTTAAATCCTGCTATTTTATGTTATCCTTTTGAATCTCACCACATCCTAATTTAAGGATTATTCTTCATTCCCTTTCACTTTAACACACGAACATCTGGGGGTAGAGGTAATTGGAGCATTTCACATAATTCAAATTTTCTCCACTAATGACCAAACCAGCACCCTGTCTACCCACATACTTCAAGCAGGGGATGGAAAAAGTCATTCTATATTGTAAAATTGAAGGCATCAAATCCCAGGTATCTGAAATGTCTACCTAGTCCTCGAGGCCAGCAGGCTACCTACCCTGGATGAGACCACATCTGGGATTCCCCAAGGGCCAGGTGATTTCTTGGGTTTTGGCTTTCCAAATCTCAGTATGCTACTGTGCCTGATCAGTTTGGGTAAGCAGTCACACACCTGGATCCCCCAGATGTCAGCACTGATGTGGACATGCAGCCAACACGTCCCACTAGAGAGATCCTAGGGTACCAGGGGACATTTGGTTCTCAGAGATGGAAGCCTGTGGTCTTCACAAATAATATCACCTTCTGGGGATTGAACTTTAAACAGATGAAGTTATACAAAAGCAAGCCTCATGGTAAGTTGGAGAACAAAATGATGCCTTTATCACAGATAAAAAGCATCTTGGGGATGTGAGTCCCATTGAAAACTCAAAGTCAGTGAGAAGGAACCAGTCTCCATGGGTCGTTCTTGATCAGAACAGCTTTACTAGGCAGGACAGAAACAGCTGCACCTGGAAGAGTGTTCCCTGTATGAACCCATTCTAGAACCAGGCACTTAGCAGGTCCTTCACTGATGAGAGGAAAGCAGGCACCAGGTTGGGATGGATGTGCTCTTTCTCCCCATAAACCCTCAGCTTACAAAGTCGACAGTGGAATCTTGCCATTCTTGCTCACCAAAAACAGGGGAGAAGACAAAGGGTAGAGTGTTGGACTCCCAGGACTTCCTGCCTATAAATAGGGCCTTCTGGATTGGGAAAGAAGTGTTGTCAGGCTCCAGCAGGAACAATGGTCCACATAGTTTCTCAACAAAAACTCAGAGTACTGGGACCCAGCAAACCACTGCTCTGATCTGAACTGTGGGCCTCAGTGTTCTCGTCTACCTTTTCCAACATTGGCAGAATCTTCCCCACAGGTGAGATTATTAAACAGAACAGGGTCAAAAGGACGGTGTCATGTGTTTTGTCACCAGGAGGTACTGGAGAGAAGATGGCTGTGGCCTCTGGAATCCCTTTGGCATTCTACCATCCAAGTTTACACAGCAGCTAGAAGTCAAAGAAAAGATGAAGATGTCCCTAAAATGTCTCACCAAAGGGATAAGTTTTTAGTGTGTAAATTAGCAGCTTTGACCCCATGCGCAAAGTACTCAGATGTTTACTCTTGATGGCAGACCAATGCCAAAAGCATTAGAATAGTGGAAACTTTTCACAACACTTAAGAAGTATGGTCAAGGCATGTCCAAGGTGCTGCAGGGAGGGGAAAAGATCTAGGGATCCATGGAACAAATAGTGATTTCAGGAACTGTTTGTGAGAGACAGGTTGCTCCTGAGCATGAACTTCCAGCATTTGAGTTGTCATGTGAACTAATATGTGCAACTCACAAGGACAATTACAATCATTATTTAACATATTCCAAGATCTTTCTGTATTCTGAACTCAGATGTCTTAGGAGAGCAGCTAGAGGCTGATCTGCTCCCTCTTCGGTATCTCCCCTTAGTCTGTAATGCAACTAGATCAAATGGCTTTCCCTTCTCTGGACCAGTGACACTTTGTCTTTCTGTCTCCGCTGACTCCACAATCCTGCTCCGTAGGCTGCTTCCATTCACACTCAAGGACTCAGTATAGAGGTCTTTCCTTGGAGGAAGCCTCTACCAGCCTGAGTGGAAAGGACTAAACAGAATGTGGATCTGGGCTTCCTTGCATCCTGACAGATCTCTCCTGTAACTGGGTCCTTCACTGCTTTGTGAGTTCCATAAGGATGGGGTCATCCTATGCATAGCTACATATCAGAGCCTAAATAAAAGAATGAATGGGCTGTGCATATGGACAGCATAATTGGACTCAGGGGTTATCGATAACAATTTAAATGGAGGACATGAGGTTAGGAGGAACATGTGGTAGGGTCATTAGGGGAGTTTGGAGGGAGGTAGTGGTGGATGCATATGCCCAATATGTATTATATAAATATAAAACTTTCAAAGAATAAAATATTATTTAAAAGAAAATTAATTAATAACCTATCCACCAATACGAAAATTGCATGGATAGTCACTCAGATCAGTGTGTCATATCTGCATTTTAGACATTTTACTCAGCCCCTAAGTTCAGGCTGACATGGAGGTGCTCTCGTTTGCCTTCAATTGCTGTAACAAAACACTCTGACCAATACCAACTTGAGGAGGAAAGGGTTTATTTGACTTACATTTCCCAGATCACAGTTCACCACTTAGTGAGCCCAAGGTAGGAGGAACTCGGGGCAGGAACCTGGAGGAAGGAGCTGAAGCTCAGGTCATGGAGAAATGCTGCTTACTGGCTTGCTCCTTGGTTCGTGCTTGACCTGCTTTTTTATACAATACAGGGTTCCCTGCTCAAAAGTGGCAACACCCACTGTGGTCTGGGCCCTCCCACATCACTCAACAATCAAGAAAATGCCCCATAGACATGGCCACAGGCTACCTCAATGGAGGAAGTTCCTCACCTGAGGCTCCCTCTACCCAGGTACGTCAAGTTGACAACTAAAATTATCCAGTACGAGGTGAGGGGGGTGCTATTACCGTGGTTTTGTGAACTGATAGGGACAAGTGGAAGGTCTGATTTCACGTTCATTGAGAGACAAGGCCAGAGCTACACGGTGATCTTTTGTGGTTTCCAGTTGGTCAAAGCAGTCATCTTTTGGGAAAGTGGGAAGGAAGAAGAATTATGCACAATTGTCCCATGATCATTTTACCAGATGTGCAAATACAGACTTGCTAGGATGCTAGCTTCCTTCGCAACAGTTGCCATTAAGCAGAGTTGTTTCTCAAAACTCAAGAACGGTTATGCAATTGTATATGCCATAAATACTGTACAGAGTCTCCAAATGCAGCATTCGATTTTGATCCTTTCCAACAAAGTCTTGTAGTGCTTTGAGGAGCTAAGGCTGCTTCCCAAGTTGCTGGGATTTCACACTGTGTTTGACATAGAGTATGGCATTTCTAGATTCCTTTTTAAGTGCCTCTTACGGATTTTTAAAAATTGTTGCTCACCTGATGCCATGGATCTAAGGCACTTTTGTAAATAACAGCCACTTACTTCTGATAATGCTCCTTTCCTGGGAATCAGTTGGGTATTCACACTCTTTGAAAGAGAACAAGTCATGTACTATTGTCTTAGGACAGCTGTTTCATTTAGACCTTACAAACTGATCTTCATATCTATGGTTATTGGTGTATCGAAAATGTAGGGACTAGAACTGTAACTGGTTCTATTGATATCATATCACAAATTGGAATCCAAATTCAAGTTTTCTGATATTCAACTCCATGTTCTTCTCATTTATTTTCTAGAATTGAAAGCACAAAACTGATTCTGCTTCAACCAAGATCTAGAACATCTTCATTACTTAGATCTATAGAAGGAAGGATAATTTGAGAGTAAGGACTTGAAGAATAACCAGATTGAGATTCAACTCTCAGATATGGATGGTCCCAACTCATGGACCTTGAAAGAATTAACTAGTCATCATGAACAATGTGACTGCCAGAATCTAAGCATTGCTACGTCTAGATGATTTGGGTGGCTCCTCCCTTCAATTTGTTTTTCATGCCATCCAGCCACATATTCTTAGAACACTCTCTTCACTTCTCTGGACCTTCATGTTGATATCTATAAAATATAAGCATGTAAGTCACTGGTCTCCAACACACTGCTGCAGAATGCCATCAACACAGCCCTCGGCATTATATCTTGAACGTGTCATATCTTCTTATTATTCTGCTGTTGTAAACATGTTTCTAACCACTCAGTCTGTGCCCTCACTTTCTGTCGTGGACCTCTTCAGTTCATCTTCACGTCATCTAGTAAATGAAGCATTGGGTGTTTTCCCATCCTTCAAAGCAAACACAAGCATGCACTGCACCTGTTTGAACATTTGCCCAGTCTGTTGTGCTGCACTGCACTTTTGAAAAATGTGCTCATGTTAAAATCCTGTCTGCTTCTGAACACAGTCGTGTACAGAGGCATCTTTTGCAGGCAGCAGGATGTATTGTTCATGGCCAACCTCTTTTGGAGCTGTCAGCCTGATGGCTGGTCAGAGACAGATGAGCCGATGGAGAGTGCAGAACTGGATAGTCTGCTTTCACTCTCTTAAAGCAGAAAGCACCATTTAGTCCACCCTGTTGAGCTATAGATCTTCTTCTGGCTGATTTTCTTGTTGTAACAAGTATTGCTGTTAGAGAGAGGGGGAAAGAAATGACCATCAGGAGGCTGATGTCCAGCTAGGAACATTTACACTTCAGATTTATAGTTTAAAAGGATCATCAAGCCTTAGGGTCTTCTCCTCAATATGCAAGTTTTTACAATGTAATTAAATTCAAGATGAGAGGTGTTTTCAAATACCTAGGATGTGGATAATTGCTATATTGTTCACATGTCTAGTGGCCCCTGAGGTTTCTGGTAGGCAATATAGAAACACTAGCTGGAGGTCAACAAGGTGTAATCTTTGGGATCAAGAAGTTTATAAACTCAAGATGGGGAGACAGCTTAGCAAAGTTCTTGCTATATAAGCATGAAGACCCGAGTTTTATCCCAGAGGCCTTGTGAAAAAATTTTTATATTAAAAAAGAAATAAAACCTGGCTTCATGGTGGTGCATGCTTATAATCCTAGCCTTGAGGAGAATGAGACAGAATTCCTGGAACTCATTGGTCACCATAGCCTTATCAGTGAACTTTAGAATAAGTAAGAAAATATGCTTCAAAACCCAAGATGGGCAAATCCCAAGAAAGACAACCAAGGTGACCTCCAGCATGCATACACATATGCACACCCAATACACACACACACACACACACACACACACACACATATACACATACACACCACAAAGAACTTTATGGTCTCAATAGAATCAAGGAAAACTGAACAGGAGTGAGTAATGGGGTATGGTCCTTCAACAATTGGCCAGGCTGGCCATAAAGACCAGTCGGCACTCCATTGTTGCTGGAGCCCATTACTCAAGTGGAATGAACACAATGAGGCAAGAGAAGTTGAAAACCCAGAAATTCCTCTAAAGCACTGTCAAGTTTTGAACAGTAAGATCTTCATTTTGGAGCTATCTTTCTAGATACAGCCTAGAACCCAGTGAAGACGCACACAAGGAGAAGTTATAATAGTGACCCAGCCAAGCTTTGATTTCTATTGCAAGAATGAGGAGATTTTCATGGGGCCCAATCCCCAACCACCCTCAGACCTCATTCCCCACTTATCACATACTTATATATCTCTAACAGGTTATTACAGGACAGAATTAACAAGAAAACTGAGAGCGTCCTCATCTATCTATAGAACCTGGGAGTAAGGAAAGTATTAGATGTTGTCCAAGTTTAAAGCTGAAAATGTATGGAACAAATTTTAAACTGTTCTTATTTATTTCATTTTTTAGTGGGTGATTGTTTTGCCTGGATGTATGTAAGTGCACCTGTGCCATGCAACGCCCATAGAGGTTAAAAAAGGGTGTCAGGTCCTCTGGAACTGGAGTTACAGACAGTTGTTAGCTGCTATCTGGGTATTGAGAACTGAACTGTGGTCCTCTGCAAGAGTAGCCAGTGCTTGTAACCTCTGAGCCATCTCTCCAGAGCAACCCTGCGTGAAATAGATTTTTTTTTAATTTTTACAAAAACTTTATTGAGAATTTCATACGTGCAAATAAGGTGTTTTGATCAAATCCATGTCCACTCCATCCCCTCCAACATTCCCCACTCTTAAGAGGTAGCCCTAAAATCTTTTAAGGATTAAATACAAGCTCCCAAATACTTTTGAGATTTTTGGCCTTTGGAACAGAGTATGTTGCTAACAGGCCCAAGGATATTTTGATTTTTAGCCAAGAAACTGGCTACAATTTTGGGGTCTTTAAATTTTTGTATGGTTCCATCACAGCAAATGAGGAGACAAGCCCAGATTCAATCATTCATTCACACATCCATCAATTGTTATTTGAGAACCTGTTACATTGGAGAAAATAATCGGAAGACAAAAGTTTCTTGCATTCATAGAACTTACATTTTAGTGAGGACAGCATACAAAGAACATGTATGTCACTCATAGTAACACTGTTACACTAGTAATAACATTATCAATCATAACTAGTATTGTGTTGTACATTAAATCTTCAGTACATAATTATTCAAGTCCAACTCTAAAATAAATACCAAATAATTGAATAATTCAAGCATAAATTATAAGATAGAGAGATGCAAAGGAATGATTCAATTAAGCTTGAAACTATAGAACACCCCATAATTGAATGACTAAACATGCCATTTGGAAGAGGACACAGGCACGCCTAAAGTGCCAATAAAATCTGTATCTCATGTTGACTCTTTTTATGCCTATATAATATACTATACACTTGAAGTTTTGTAAGAAAATGAATCTCAAATGTTTTCATAAACGTCAGGTAGTGGCCTGTGATGATGGAGATGTTAATTAACTTGATTGTGGCGATCATTTCATAATGTATTCGTAGATCAAAGAATCATGTTTATTTCTTAAGTAGAATCCATTCTTTTTGTCAGTCATACATCATGCAAGTTGGAAAAAATGAAAGGCATCATGCAAGAAAAAAAGAGCATTCAAAAGCAAAGCATGGCATTATGAACTGTTACATGTATGAACAAAAATTAAGCACAAGCCGGTGGGTCAGGTCTGACAGCACACAGATGGTGCAGTGTTTGAGGGGCTAACGTGGAGCAGAGCTCCTCTTGACATCAATGCCACTGACTGAGCAGGTCCTTAGAAGAAAGAGAAGGAGCAGAGAAGGTGAAAGCGAGGAATGGCACGCTTTGGCCATAAGGAATGCAGATTGTCCATCTTTACCCTCCACCTAGGAAGGTCTTCCATGCTGACCAGAATTCTCTCTCTCTCTCTCTCTCTCTCTCTCTCTCTCTCTCTCTCTCTCTGTATGCGTGTGTTTGTATATGTTCTTTGGCGGGTTGGGTTCAAAGCTTCTCTGTTGACTGAGCTAGACATCGAGAAGGGAAAATTCACAAGAAACACCTTGGTCATGGTTCTGATGAAAATCATCTCCCAGTGTGTCTCACAACCACACACTAAACAGTAAGACCAGTAAGATCACATGTGTTAAGACCATGTAATAACAGGCTTCAGCTAATGTTTCCTGTCTGTTGGCTACTTCCTTCTTCACACCTGTTCAAAGAAACTGGTTTGGGGCAAGTAATTCAGACTTCTGGGAAGCAAGATTTTTCTGTGAGACAGGAAACATAATGCAAATTAATTAGTAAGTAAACAAGCAAGAATCAGAGTTAGGGTTCTCTGACGCCAAGTCTGTGCAGTTCAAAAGACAAGAGCCAGTATTTCATGCTTGGCTCCACAAATCATCAAATTTTAGATGCTTTCTTACTTCAGCATAGAGCAAACTCTTTCCTCTCCAGCCTAGGCTGTCAGAATAGTACCAACTGAATGTGGGCATCCAGCAATACCACCTCACCTGGAAGTCTTTTCTAACTACAGAATAAGTTTCTACCCATAGCCACAAGCATCATGCCCACATGGCAGTAGGTGGAGATGCTGAGCTGAATGAATAAAAGGGTCCTAACTGAGCTCTGCCTTCCTGAGTCTGTCTCTACCTCCCTGTGATCTTGCCTAGTGCTGGTTTTCTCAGTGATTCTCTGGAGGACACCCCTGGCTGGATGACCTCCTTCTTTATTACAGAGGAGAATCACATGACTCCTCTTTATTACAGAGGAGAATCATATGCTAAGCTCAGGAGACTCCTATATCCACCTCATGGACTGTTACCTGCAGCTTTCTCTCATCTCAATAAACATGTATAGAAGCAGAAATTAATGTATATATTTATATTGTGTCAAAGGTTCCCATATCACCTGGGAGTCTTTTATTTGTTCTTTAGAACACATGTTTGAGGCTTGATTTAGCCCTTCATGCTAAAAAAAATATGCTTTCATCCTATCTTTTTTTTCTGATTGAAAAATTTCTGTATTTAAAGATCGAGTCCCACCCTCTGCTCTGAGAATAAACTGTTTTTTTGTGTGTTTTTATTGACTTGGGAGTGTGAATCTCTCTTTCATCTACTAACAAATGGTAAGTTTTATGTCCTGTTCATTGGGGCAGGTGAGAGTATCTTATAGAGGGTCCCTGTGGGGAGCTGGAAAAGGACAAATCCCACAGAGGGATTCAGAACTCTCTGTGTGAAGGAAGGAGGACAGGAAAGCAGGGTCACACCATTACAGTCCTGGTTTGTGTGTAGACACTGTGTTAACCATCATCTTATCCATCCACTCTGTAGAGTGACAGTGCCAGCCGGCCAAGATGGACAGTACCTGAAAGGGGGAGTGAGGATTGAAAGAAAAAACAAGAGACAGAGAAAAGGATACTTGGGAGGACTGTCAGTAGAGACTGCAGCCCCTGTTTATTTTTGCTCTGCCTTTTTATAAGGAAGAACATCAGAGATCTTAACTCAATTAATTTCAACAGCTGTTTTTCCCACCTGTATCTGAGGGTCAAGGAGCGGTCAGATACTTGTTGTGAGCTCCACCATATAAACATATTCCTCCTGATTTGGTGTGCAAAACACAAACTCAGTAAACAAGCAAGACTGCCACAGCTCAATGTACATAATGTATTAATAGCTCCCAACAGTAGAGCCACTAGCTAAGCTTCAGATTCCTAGTTTTCTCCTGCAGTAAATAAGTAGAGAACACTGGAGTAAGAGGTCCAAGGTTCCACGGAAGCCAGATGGTGTGGGTTGGTATTACGCACCACTTAGGCATCACCACTGATTCGTCCTCTCCTCTTTCTTTCATACCTCAGTGACCAGTTCTACATGGACATAGATTAGCTTCAAGGAATGTGAGGGTTCCTCCATCAGCCCTGAGATTATTATTTTGCCCCTCTCCAGGTATCTTTAAACTCTTGAGGTTGGCTCCCTACCATTTGGAAGGCTGCCTTTGGTAGGAATGTGAGACTAGCATATACAAATGGCTTTTCTTTCTCCAAGTGATGGTCCCAAGATTCTTCCCAAGTGGCTTCTTAGATTGTAGGGCTGAGTTGGATACTAACCAGCACAGCAGCAGTGGTGCGCTGATTTGTATTTAGGAAAGAGTCACTTTGAAGATACCCTGCAGGATATATTCCCCAAGGACAAGTGTCCGTCATCATTTATAAGTAGGCATTTCAACTCTAAGTTACCATATGTTTCCTTCTTTCCTTACTTTATAAACGCTAATACTTTTACTATGTGATTCAAAAAATGTGAGGATTTCTTGGTTGAAAAAACATAAAATTTAAGCAAGGGAGTTTGATTTAATATAACTCAATTCAATAAGCTTTACTGAACAACTTTCACGTTCAGTGTTCTGGGACATACTAGCAGAAAGAATAACTGTTATAACCTTACACGTACATAACAGTTTAAAATCTTTTAGTTGCCTGCAAACACATCACCTAATTTAACACCAACAACTACCTCGAGAGTTCAATAATTGAAGTGTTCTATACATTGTGGAGGTAGAAAAATTGATGTGAAGGGAAGGGGAATGAAATTGATGGCGCAAGTGTGATATCTCAAAATCCATGCTAAGCATTTAAAATGTTTAATTCTCTCATCAAGCTTACAATGTATTTAATTTGACTACTGCTGTTTTATTGAAGAGAAAATTGAGCATCGGGAAATTGAAGGATTAGCCCAAGGTCATACAACCAGAATGACCCCAGGGTGCCTGACTCTAATTGTAGGTAACAGTGATTTATGCCAAGGGAAGTCATCAAAAAGATAAACGAAAAGTGAGACCAGGAAAGTCAGAATCTAATCTAATTGCTGCTCAGAAGATGTAGGCCTCAGAAACAAAGGCAGTGAGCTCTGGCCTTGAGTCCAGTCCTTCCAACTCCCCATAGGAGGTGTGACTGCCAGCTCCCTTTGTACATCCATTGGCCCCTCAAAACCTGCCTAATTTGCATCCCTGGAACCTGACGGGGTTCATGCATCACGCAATATCAATTCGCTCATTTCTCTAACCATCCCAGAGTCCTTTGTAATATGAGAATGAAGGTCTCATCTTTTGCAGAGTCATTTGCCTGGGCCTACTCTGTAGGAGTAGAGAGGTGACATCAAGATCGAAAGACTGAGCTTTAAGTTTCCCTGAGAAAGCCACTCAGCCGCTCCTCCTCGTGCCCCAATGTCCTCTGTAGTACAGTGGACAGCACGCTGGCACCTCTGTGGAATTATTTTGCCTCCGAGATCTAAAGTTCCCACATCTGGAAAACAGAGGTCAGAACCCTAAGCAAAGGAGATCATTCTGAAATCTCACTCCAAGGTAGAGTGGAGAGAGGGCTGGCCTGGAGGAGAAGGTAAAGAAAATGGGTAAGAGGAGATTGGCGCTCCAAAATTCCTGCCAGCTCACACACTACCTAACCAGAATTGTCCTTAATACCTAGGAGTCTTGGGTAAATGTCTTCTCCAGGTCTAAGGCTGTAGGTATGTTCCAGGAATTGCATTTAGGTCTGGACACTGGGAGAAGGCAAGAGTTCCTATTGATAATGGAAACCACATTGGTTTGCTGTGGCCACCGTAACAAAGTCAGTCTGGGAGGAATGCACAGCAGCAGCTGACTTCCTGTGGCTCCCTAGGGCAGGGCTGCTTTCTCTCCAGTTCTCTCCTCAGTCTGTGGGACTGCCATCTTCTCTCTGGGTGCTCACAGCCTCATCGGGTCTTCACTTTGTGAGTGCCACATTCCAACTGTCTCATCTCATGGTCTACACTAGGCATATGATGTAGACTTACTGACTTGAAGTAACATTAATTACCTCTTAAAGACTTTTCCTCCAAACCCAGGTGCATTTCTGAGGACTGGGTTGCAGCATTTCAACCTGCATTTTTAAAGGACACAATTCAGTCTGCAACAGCCATGTGATCTGAGAGGAGTAACTTGCTGGTTCTTCGTTTCCCCATCAATAAAGTATCAGTAACTGTCAGATCAAAGTTGCAGCATCAAGATCATGATGAACCCAAAGTAACTGAACGCAGTAAGTGAAACAGGAGCAGTGTAATTTGTCCCTTGGGACAGGTTCACTGAAGGGGCAGTGCCCAGGCTGGGTTCCTAACTTTCCAGGTCAGCCCCATCTTTGACCCATGATAGCATCATAGATCACAGTCTGTAGAATGACCCTGAGAGTGGCTGGGAGTATGTAATGCACCCAGAACACCCTCATGGAGGCTCATCTTCCATTGTCATAAATAAGTCATATCACTCACTTTGGGATAAGGGGTCAGAAGGATGTTCTTGATGGGAGTTCTTACCCCAGCAACAATTCTGTGTGGTAGAAAATAAAAGTAGACATTTGATAGCAGCTAGCCATAGGTAGGCTTGCTCAAACTAGGGGATGCAAATAGCATTTTAGTAAAGGAAAATTTTACAAAGGGCTGGACAGGTTTTAAGGAAAGGATAAGGATATGCATGGCAGACAGAGGCACTGCGACTTCCAGGCTTGTAGGGACCAGAGAAGGGACCAGATCTTGGGAACGCTGTGTAGGAAAACTTCTCACCAGGAGCAGGAAGTCATTTTCTCAGCTATGGTGAGTGCACAGGCAAGAAGTCACATGAAAATCATCCAACCTTCCCCAACCAGTCATAGAACTGCCATGAATATGTGGGCATGTGTCACTGACTAAGGGAGTGAAGACTTTCAGGGACTCTGTGGTGTGTGTCCATTGCTCACAAAATACTCCAGTGTGGGTGTTCACATGGTCACTTCAAACATGCTCTGACTCCCTCTCTTTTCATTCCCCTTTCCCAGCATCCCTCCAGAATCTCAGTACCTCCCCCAAACCATTAGCACCTCAAGCCTCACAAAGAACCATGAGAACAAGTATCGCAGCTTTGAAAAGACCCCAAAGATGCCCACACCTGGAGCCAAATGGAGTCCATACTTTGTAACAAGACAGGACACTTTTAAGTGGAATGGTTCCAGCACGTGCCTGTGCATGTATTCTACAGATCTTCTCTTTGGCTTCACAGTTATCTCTTCAAGTAAGGAAATAGAAGGTAGAGAAATAAACAAGTCCGAGGAGCTAGAGTTAGTGGTAGAGGCAGGGCTGAGATGTATGTTCAGAGCTTGCTTCATTTCCTGTGCCCCCCACCTCAACACACACACACACACACACACACACACACACACACACACGCTTACCCACACTGAAATATACCTCCACGCACATGAGCATGCATACACACATGCACAGATACACAAAAAAGCATGTATAGGGGCCAGGGCTAAAAGTTCCCTCCTTAAAACCCAAATTCTCATTTCATTGGATAAAGAAAATGTATGTGGACAGTTTTGCTATGATTGAAGGAAAAAGAATTACAATAATTAAAGTGTCGTGGATCAAATTTGACAGGATTGGTGGCAAGAGTTTCTGTTAGCTACGAATGAAGAACACATGTAATTAGAAGTAAAATAAAATCGATAAATGTTACACAAACCTCAGCTGGCTGTAGAGAGGACACTGGCATTAAAAAAAAGCAATTTGAAAATGAGCCAGCTTGTCAATAAGGCAAGCATTTATTTTTAGTAGATCCTGGGATCAGCACACTTGAAAGTCAAAGAAACTACAGCTGGCGGTAAAACGGCACCGGGATACATACGTCCAGAGAGATGGCACGTCTTCAGCTGATTTTTAAACTCTCAAGCAAAATAAGAAAGTATGATGGTAATGTCATTAGTTCACCTCTAATAGTCCTTTGTAATTCACTGGATTTTCATTTTTTATTCTTTTTATTTTATTTTTATTTCTGTGTAGAGGGTGTGTATGTGTGTGTGGTTGTTTGAGTGAAAATGTCCCCCACAGTCTCCAAGTATTTGGACATTTTGTCCCCAGTTGGTGGTGCTGTTTGGGGACGTTTAAGAGGTGTGACCTTGCTGGAGGAAACAGGTCACTGGGGATGGGCGTTGAGAGTGCACACCTTGCCCACTTCCACTATGGCATGCTCTGCTTCCTGTGCCTGCTTGGTCCACCTCCTGCCTCCCCCACCATTCTAGACCCTGGAACCCTAAGCTCAGCTAAATTCTTCCTTTAATAAGTTGCCTAGGTCATGGTGTTTTATCGCAGAACAGCAAAGTAACCAATACAGAGTGTGTGGGGGACGGTATATGTACATGTATGTGCAATTGCACATGCTTGTCCATGCTCATGAAGGCCAGAGGACGACAATGTTTGCTTCCATCTTATTCCCCTGAAATAGGGTCTCTCCCACAGCATGGTACTTTCTTCCTTTAATAAGTTGCCTAGGTCATGGTGTTTTATCGCAGAACAGCAAAGTAACCAATACAGAGTGTGTGGGGGACGGTATATGTACATGTATGTGCAATTGCACATGCTTGTCCATGCTCATGAAGGCCAGAGGACGACAATGTTTGCTTCCATCTTATTCCCCTGAAATAGGGTCTCTCCCACAGCATGGTACTGGGCTGGCAGCCAACAAGCCCCAGGGATCCTCCTGTCTCTACCCCCCGACACACACACAGTCCTGGGGTTTTAGGCACACACGGTCGCTCATGTTTATTACATAGGTTCTGAGGATTTGAACTCAGGTCCTCACGCTTACGCAGCAAGCTCTCTTACTCTCTCAGTCATCCCCCAGCCCTATCTCCACTTCTCATGCTAACCTCAGCTCCATCTTTAAAAAATTGTTATTTTTATTGTATGTGTATGAGTGTATTGCCTGCATGTATGTGAGTGAACTTGTGTCATACAATGCCCTCAGAGGTCAGAAGAGGGTGTCGGCTTTCCTGGGAGTTGGAGTTAGGGATGGTTGTTAGCTGCCATGTGGGTGCTGGGAACCAAACCCGGGTCCTCTGCAGGAACAGCCAGCACTCTTACCGCTGAGCCACCTCTCCAGCCCCTCAGCTCCACCTTTTGTCTGCCTCTTTTCTTCCCAGGCTCTTCCTTCAAGACTCCCCTTCCACCTCCCTTGGGGTCCTGTCACTGGTGCTTCATGCCAAGCTCTCTCAATGGGCAACACAGGAAGGTGCTTGCTTTGCCAAGCAAACAAGTCCAAAGTGGAGAGGGGGATAAGTGTTTATTATTTAAATCTTCACAGGGCACAAGTTCAAGTTCAATGTTACTAGTCATCAGAGAAATGCAAATTAAAACTGCTTTGAGGTTCTATCTCACCCTGGTCAGAATGATAGGATTCATTCTGGATTCTCTCTCTCCTCCTCTTGCCTTCCCCATAATAAACACTTATACAAAAATCCTGTTTGCACATTTGCATAAGGAAAGCAGCTGCTGGGTGAGACGGTGGACAGCAATGACTTGGGGCAATTTTGGAGACACTTAGGGAAGGCCTCCTCACCAAGGTCGCCTTTAATCTTAGAAAACAAGTTATGGAAGAACCATCCATAGTTTCCTGTAGTTGCTGAAACTAAGTGCCAACAATAGGCTAGAAACAGATCAGCAAGTGGGTAGAGTTGGTGCTGCTGTTAGGGGAGTCCGTTCCCAGTCTGTGTCCCAACCTGGTGGCCCTGATTCCACAGTTTGCACTTGGCTGCCTTCTTTCTCCATCCTCTCACATTGTGCCCTTTGTGTCCTTTAAGACCATGTCCTTTCCTACAAGGGCACAGTGCTATCGGATTAAGGCCCACCTCAAACTTTTCTCCACCTCGGTATGTCTACAAAGACCCAGTTTGTGAATAAGACTGCATTGTTTACCAGAACCTTCCAGTGAGATATTCTTTAGCCCTTAATATTGGGTGATGTTCACTGGAGGGGGAGGAAACACCAGGACAGAAGACCATGAGGCTAGTCAGAGTCTATAGACACATCGGTCACTGAAACATTCCATCATTCAAGAGCACACATGCCTTCTGCACAGGCCTGACTCAAGCGGAGTCTTTGCTTCAAGACCACATGCACTTCAAGACTGAGGACACATTTCTCTATTACTCTATAATGTAGAAAAGAAAATCCTTAACAATGCTCTGTAGGATACAAGGTGTTAAAACGCATGAAGGAGCTTGCTCACCACTGTGCAATGTGAAGGAGCATGATTTCTAAAATCTCTATGTGTATTTACAGACATGTACTCCAAGCCTGTCAAATAACTGGATTGTGTTGAAGATTGGAGAGTAAAGAGACTATGCTTTACTAGTTTCTAGTGCAGAAGTCAGCTGTATTGCATACAAATTTTAATGACCTGTGGTCAACAGTAGTTTGAATATACAGTTCAATAGAACACCATATTTGAGAGAGAGAGAGAGAGAGAGGAGAAAGAAGAGAGAAGGGGGGGAGGGGGAACGAGAGAGACCAGGAGATGCATTTTACAGTCCCAAAGCCTTACTGCCAGAATTTGATCCCTGCTCCCTCTACCCACTTCCTCCTGTCTCTAAGCCATGGAGCCCCCCTCCCCCCCGCACCCCGTCTAAAGAACTGTAGGAAACAGCAGCAGTGCCTGCCTCACAGGGCTCTGGAGCAAAGCTAATGTGGGCAGCATGAAAACAGCGCCAGGACAGCGCACTAACGACAGTTTGAACAGCGAATATTGCCCCACATACTTTCCCTTCGTCGTTGGTTGCCATTTCCTTGGGCTTTCTTTTTCTTCCCTCTTTTTTCTGCTTGATATCCCAGTAATTTCTATTATAAACGATAATCCAAATATGAGTGTGTGCGGCTTGCGGAGTGACTGTGTAATTACCCTCTCCCGGGCACACGTCTCCTGCTATGCCCAAGGTGCTGCCACAACTTTGTCCAAGGAGTTTTCCAGTTTGTGTGAAACGTCAGTGTGTGAGCCACCAGGGGAGCCTGAAAACTGGGTTCTGAACTCTGCTGTTGATTACTAGAGGGTTTTTTTTTTTCTATTATTTTAAGATTCGAGTTAGCTTCCAGGGTCATAGGCTTCCATATGTCATTTCACATTTGTCACGTTTTGGCTAGTTTCCTCTCCTCCTCTTGCCTCCCCTCACCCACCGCCCCTGATAACCTTTCTGCCCTAGCATTTCCCCCTCCACTCGGTATTTTCTTGCCACCCTTTCCCTTAGAGACCCCGTCTCTCCCGTCTCATGGTCCCTTTTCTAGCTCCCTGGTCTTTGCTCATATTTTCCCCAACCTGCAACAATAAGAGGCTGAGACCCACACATGAGAGAAAACATGGTTTTGGCCTTTCTGAACCTGGGTTACCATGCTCACAATATTGTCCACCTCCGTCTGTTTTCCTTGAAAGTTAAGCAGCTTCATTTTTCTTTAGAGTTGAATAAAATTCCATTGTGTGCATGTACATTTTCATTATCGATTCATCTGTTCACAGACATCTGGGCTGATTACACTTTTTATCTATTGTGAATAGAACTGGGATGAACATGGATGAGCAGGCATCTCTAGGGTAGGATACAGAGCCCTTTGGGCACCTACACTTAAGAGTGGAATAACTGGATCAAGTGGCATATGTGCGTTTAGTTTTGTGAGCAGCTTCCGTACTGAATTCCATATTGGTTACACTCACTCGCGCTCCCGCAGCAGTAGCTAAGGGTTTCCTTCTCCCCACATCTTTGGAAGCATTTGCTGTCATTTGTTTCCTCGATGGTTATCATTCTGACCAGGGTGAGATAGAACCTCAAAGCAGTTTTAATTTGCATTTCTCTGATGACTAGTAATATTGAACTTGAACTTGTGCCCTGTGAAGATCACCACTCCACCACACAACAAAATATCATCCGACCTGACTGCATTCACACGTTGAACAACCTTGTAAGTGTGCTACATATAAAACAGTAGTATGAGAGGTACAATCCAAGTCTTCCAGGGTACACCCAAGACCACGGGGAGCACCGAACCCTACACGACCTGCATAAGCTATATTCTTTTCTTCTACATATGATGGGTTTAAATTGTTAATTCAACATAGTAAGAGATTGACAACCAATATTAAAGCCAAGTAAGTATAACAATAAGTTTTGTAATAAAAAAGGTGTGAACCAATTATTTCTCTTTTCCTTGCCTCACATATGTCTCTCTTTCTAAATATATGGTAACAGTCTCTTTTTGTGTTGACCATAGGTAACTGAAAATTCACAAAGAGAAACCACAAGTGAAATATATTATATACTAAAAACATCCTATGTGTCCTGAATACAGTGCAGCGTGCCTCTAATTCCAGCACTCAGAAGGCTACAGGAGGACCATGAGTTTGAGGCCACCGGAGGCTGCGAGATCAAAACAAAAACCCCACAGTCTCCATGTGGTGGATATTATCATTATCATTATCATTATTATTATTGTTATTCCCACTTAATGTAAAAGGTCAAATGCACAAAGAAAATATTATCATTATCATTATCATTATTATTATTGTTATTATTATTATTGTTATTCCCACTTAATGTAAAAGGTCAAATGCACAAAGAAGCTTAGCGATTTGTTGGAACTGCACAGCCGGGGAATGTCCAAGCCCTTTTCTAGTGTTTAGTTCATAGGACCCACGTCTAGCTGGGAATCTGAGGCTATGTTTGTTGTGATGTCCATAGCAATACTCCCATTGTGCATGCTCCCCTGTCATGTGACCCTCTTATGGTCCCATAGGCAGCTGGAGACCGTGTCCCTTCCTCTTGGATTTGCAACTGGAACATGGTAGAAGTGACACTGTGCAACTTTGCAATTGGACCTTAGGTATCAGAAATTTCCACGTTCTAAGCTTGGTGCGATCTTCTGGAAGCAGTCTGCCCTGCTGTGAAGAGGCCTAAAAAGCTTTGAAGTCAGAACTGCAGGTAAGAGGTTGGAGACCACTGGACAGTAACTTCAGCTCTTTGCCAAACAATGGCCTGCAGCCCCACCTACAGGTCACGTCTGTGCTCCAGCCACCTCTTACCAGAAAGTCAGGATTACCTGGTCAGCCTACGCAATCAGGAAAGACTGTACAGTGTTACTCTTATAAACTTCAGAGTTTTGGAATGCTTTGTTTATGCAGCTCTCATAGTCAAAATAGTGTAAAGCACTTAGATCTTCATAAAAGACGGTCACTGCTACTGGCTTTAGCTGCAGTAAAGAACCAGCACCGCAGATATGATCACACTGACTCACCCAACAGTTGGTAAGGGAAGGGCAAAGTCCTGAATCCCACCTGTCAACTTTGAAGTCTGTGCTATTTACTTCACACCTGCACCTTTGCAGCATGATTCTAGGTCTGATGGCTTCTTGGCTCCTTCCTGTGATCCTTCTCCTCAGCATCACCATCACCTCTCCCCTAGATACTCAACAGCCTGCAGAACCAGCCTCCTGTTTCCATGTCTCCTGTGAGCAGCCGGGTTGCACTTTGCAAAGTGTGAGCTGCATGATGCTGCTTCCCCATCCAGTGGCACCAAACCAAGCATCTGATCCCACACTCTGCTCTTGTCTAGGCCTGTGTGCCTCCTAGGGGCCCCACCACAATCCTGCCAGGTCTCCCTACCCAACCTCTGGCCCTGCTCCCTCCTTGACCCCTCCCACCTGCCCCTGAACTCATCTCCTTCCAAAGGCCTCCCTCTCAGAGATGCTCACTGGTCTGTGCTTAGCTAATGCTCGGTCTCCACATTTACGTCTTTCTGTGTCTTTGTCTTCCCATCACTCGTCAGTAGCAAACCCACATCTTTAAACTATATCTCAACATAATTAAATATGTGCCATGTATTTGGTTTGTTATGCACTCTGCAAGTCTGATGAAGAAAGGGACCTTGTTCACGCCTGTACACACAACCCCCACTGCACAGAAGAGAACGGTGGAGGATAAAGAGGCATAGCTTCAGAATTCCCAACATTTGTAGGGTGTGGATATGTGGCTGTATATGGATGCCAGGATGTGTGTGTCTGTGTGTGTGGATGTATGTGTGGCTCTGTTTGTGTGATGTGTGTGTGTGGCTGTGTATACATGTGTGCTTGTGTGTGGATGTGTGTATATGTGTTTATATTTCTGTTTGTGTGACTGTGTATGCAGATGTGTATGTTTATATGCATATGTGTCTGTGTTTCTATGTGTGTGCTGTTTCTGTGTGGGGGACGTGTGCATGAATGTGTGCGTGGATGTGTGTGTGGATGTGTGTGGAGGTGTTGGAGTTCCTAGCTGACTGGCGTGTGGCAGAGCTCATGGCATTCTCATTGTCTCCGTTTCACTGAAAGCTGGGGCTTGGAGCTCTGCTGATTCTGGGTCTTGTTTAGTGAACACACGGAATCCAGTGTTCATACCCTTCTCATACTGAGTGAGTCACTGGCTGAGTGTCCGCACCACGTGAGCCTTTGTTTTGGACTGTTCACATACTTATATTGAAGAAGGACCCCACATTGACACCCCTATGCTTACTGGGAAGATGGTTACCCTCAGATCTCCATGACTACATCCAATCCTCAGTTCATCTTTTGGAGTAAATTCAGAGAATGAGAGAAGAAAAATGAAGATCTGGGTGACATCATCACTGAGCAGATGAAGAACTTAGGCAAAGAGTTGTTGATGTACTCACAGGTGCACAGGAGCCACTGGGGGAGCAGGATGCAAACCCACAAGACTTTTCAGATCCCCAAAGCCTACCCACCTTGCCTGAGACTAAGCTTTCAACAAAGACCTGATAAGCAGGACATTGGCATACTCCCGGGATCTGCAGAGTTGTCCAGAAAGTATTTCCTCTCACGGATGAGAAGCCATTCCAGACTGCATCCAACTGAACTGTGCCATTCTGTGCAGTCCCCGCCAGCCATGCTACTAAGCTGTTGAGTGTATCTAGTTTGAATCAAAGTATGGTGTTAGGTATAGAATCCACACTGTATTTCGAATGCCTACTAGGATGAATTATACTAAGTATCCCATTAATAATTGTTATATTGATTAAAAGAGAAAGGTAATATTGTAAATATATTGGAAACACGAAATACATTATTAAAGTATCTTCAGAAGTTTATTCATTTCTAAATGTAACTGTTGTAATTTTTTAAAATCACATGAGTTGCTGGCAATTGTAGCTTGCATTGTGCTTCTATTTATGGGCGCTGTGACAGAGGAGTCCTATTTTCACACCCTGATTTACGAAGAGCATGATTTCCCTGGATACAGCCCCCAAGGTCTTGCTCCAGCCTCCTTCTCAGAAGCCCTCCCTATCACTGACAGCATCCATGCTCTCTAACCACCACCCCAGGAACAGAGCACAACTGACCGGCTGAGTGTAAGCCATGTCACGGAAAACACATCCCTGTTTCCTCCTCCTGCTGTTTCCAGAAGCTCATTGATTTCTTCCCTCCTGGAAATCTTATACCTTTGCCATCCTGTGGCCCACTGCCTCCTCTGAGAAGCCCTCACAGATTTTCTCCAACTTAATCATCTATAATCTGGTTTGATATGTAAAATAATAGGAGGTATATAAGACATATATCCTAAAGCTTCACAAACAATATATACATATTAATTTTTATTGTTTGCTCATTTTGTTATTAGTTGTTGACATCATGAAATAACAGGAGGTACACACACAGCCTACCAAGGAGAATGAGAATAAAATCCAAGTATGTTAATGATCTGGGGAAACCTAATGCTTCTTTCAACCTTGCTTGAAAGGAAAATATTAGCTCTTAATCAGCAGCTCTGAATCTCCAATAAAGAGACATGTCCTTCCACATTGGAAATAAGGGTTTCTTAGCACTAAATTCTGCAAGGCACTTTCCATAGGGAACTCAGTGAGGACAGAAAGTTATTCATCTTGCACTTCCCTTGGACCACACTGATGCATGCCTCAGCCCGGACTGCTAGATAGGAACACAGTGTCATAGACCTCTCTGTGTTTCCCTTCTATAAGGATGCAAGGCTTTGAAAGGTCTGGTGAGCCTTTGGGGTAAGACAGAGTCTTCGGTTTATGGTACCCCAGGTGCTCTACAGACTTCCAGGGACTCCCTTAAGATTACTGGGAACACTTAGCAGAACCAGGAGGGCAGAACAAGATACCCTCTTCAGCCCACAAGGATGTGTTTGGTTACCCCAGTTCCACCGAATCTTCTCTCTAAAATTGACAGCTAGGGTAGAGTCCTTGCCTAGCATGCCCCAGGTCCTGGGTTTCATGCCCACCACTGCATTAAACAACACAAAAAATAATGTCCTTCCACCCCCAGTCTCTGCTTGATACCATCTGGGCGGGTGGGGCTGGGATAATCATACCTTGAAAAAAGTTTTGAAAAGAAAATATATTTATAGAAAGTTAAAGAAGAAACTGACAGCACAAACATTATAGCTCAAAATCCCTGAGGAGTCTGGGGCAGAGATTTGGGGACAGGAAATTAATTTGAGAGATGAAAGAATGAAACTGAAGAGTGGGTGTCAGGAATTTAAGTGTATCCTCCCAAAATGCATATCCTGGGTGTTCTTTATAAAGCGGTTTCATTTAGAGACTTCTGTTACATGATTTAGGATCTTATGTCAGGTGATTAAGTTAAAATGAATTCATTACATAGAGAATTCCAAGATATCTGGGCTA
>NW_008345364.1:315630-322559 GCF_000622305.1 Nannospalax galili
AAGCCCGAAGTCATTAGGCTAGTCCACTATGCCTAGAGTCCTTATAAGAGAGGGAAATTAATTAGGACTCAGACATGTTCAAAAGGATCTCTATGTAAAGAAGAGGGGAGATGATGCTATCCCCAATTTCAGAGGGAACTAACTCTCAGATGCTTAAGCCTCCAGAGTTGGAAGGAATTCCTTTCTGTTGGCTGATCTTCCATTCTGGTATTTTGTTCATTTAAACCTGGTAGGGGCAAGGATATGACAAGAAAGGAGAAGAGGTCGCACAGGTGCCTTCATGAGCAGGTGGCCAGTGGGACCTCAGAGTGTCAGTCATGATAAAGACTCTGGGCAATCATGATGACCTCTCTTACTCCCTGGGGGTGGGAAGTGGGGTTTGTCCACCAGGTCCCATCCACTGTTGACTTCAGAAGCTGGGGCATCATAGGGCATCAACACCTTGCCCTGCATCCTGGAAAACTGATAGGTCCTAAACCTTAGTCATAATCCTTCAAGAGCAAAGGGCTTGGGGTACTTTTATGGCATCTTCCACCAGGACACTCAGTGAATGCTAGTTACTCGAAGGGATGGCAGCTGACTGATTCAATACGCAGTTAATGGTCCTGTGCTAGACTCTGGGGTTACCTAAGTGACAGAGAGATCAGATTCAAGCTGCCTTTCAACTTGGAGTACGGAGAGTGAGGTTGTCAGAGGTAACAGGCTCTATAAAGGAAAGGAAGCAGGCAGGAATGCGAGGCAGACCAGGTCACAAGGTTTGAAGGCGAAGGACCAAGACCAGAGAACCTATCAAATACTTCCTCACACCAAGGGAGAGTAGCTTAATTTATCAAGGGACTCAGAATTCTAGGGAGATCTAGAGCTTAGGGCAAATGGAAATTTATTTCTAGGAGAATGAACTTCAGAATGGGAGAACCTTACTATGGGAAAAAGACATAAATTCAATTTTTTTTTTTTTTTTTTGTCTTTTCGAGACAGGATCTTCCTATAGCTCCAGCTGGCCTGGATTCACTATGTGGACCAGGCTGTCCTTGAACTCATAGAGATCCGCCTGCCTCTGCCTCCCAAGTGCTGGGATTAAAGGCATGTGCCACCATGCCCAGCATGAATTCAATTTTTTAAAGGGCAGAAAAACGTACTCTGAGGGAAGTGGCCTTTAGCTGGTACTAAATTGTTCTGAAATTCTGATGAGTTTCAAAATTCTGGAGGCATAAATAGTGTCACCAGAGAAGAACAAAGAAATAGACTCCACCACCAAGAAGGAACCCGGTCAACAGACCCAGGCTTAACTATCTTCCACAGTTAGGCCCTGGGCAAATAATCCAAGAGCAAACCTTTCAGCCATTCCTGACTCCAAATGGCTTCAGTCAGATCCCTACAAGGGGAGCCTTGTCCCCAGGAGACATGTTCAACGGCAACATTTGGATTTCTGCAACTAGGGGATGCTACAGGCATCTAGTGGGTAGAGTCCCAGGTCTCTAGAAAATAGAATTAAACAAACGGAATTTCCCCCAAAGGCAGCATGATCTAGCCTAAGGTCTAAATAATGCCATTGGTAAAGACTTCAGGGAAGTTATGGTCACTGGGCTCCAACTCCTCCCTTCTGGAACTGAAGTCCTGTGCGTTCTCCCAGTGTCCATAGCAAAGCCAAGAAGCACTGGGAGCTAAATACCAGCTATTGCCTGAGAAGTGCTGATCTCTACTCAGTATGATCATACAGACCTTGACTTACAGCTGGATGCCCCTGGTTTCTCATTATTTTGTTCACCACCCATTAGCTTGAGGCCTGGAACACGACCAATCTGATTCTTATGCTCCCTCTGTCAAAATAAGAAGGTTGTAAATGTGTAACAGGGTCACATGCAGAAGCCATATCCTTGGCACACAGTTGACCCTCAAGTCTTCCAGCACATACTCCCACCCCAGGCTGCTCAAACAGCACATTCAAGCCACTCCTACATTCTTTCTTTAAATACATCAACCAGGTTTTCAAAAATATTTCCAGGTATATGTTATTTGGAAATCTTTAACCATTTTGTTTTAGCAGAAATTGGTTTATAAAAATTGAAATCAAGAAAAAGGAATAGACCTCAAGTTGCTTTGCTCTGTGCTGTAGGGGTTTTTTAATTCTTACCAGTAAATTCTTTAGAAGAAACACAGCTCAAGGAGATACAGGAGATTGAGTCCCCCAAACTAATGTTTGAAACATAGTAAAAGTAAACCTTATTTCCAGTTTTTTTTTCATTCCCTGTAGGTTTATTTATTCATTTGCTGAATAAGTAGGCTGCTGAGCCGAAACAAACTGAAAGGAGGATGTAAGTAAGTATATAAAGACCCACAGCCTCAGCCAAGCCAGGGCAGAACCAGGACCACCACAGGAGTCAGCTGTGCTAGGCACTGGTGAGCCAGCATCAGCATCACAAAACAATTATCCTTGCCCCTGTTTCAGGGACACAAGATGAGCATGGTCAGTGGCATTAGCTCATCCAAAGCTGCTCAGAAACAGTGAGACCAGCAGAGCTTAATAGTTCAGATATTTCCACAGACATTAACTAAATACTCAATTGCCTACAGGCAGGGGCTGGAGAGAGGGCTCAGCAGTAAAGCATGCATGCTATGCTTCCAGAGGGCCTGAGTTCCCAGTACCCGTGCTGCATGGCTCATCACCACCTGTGACTCTAGCTCTAAGGGATCCAATGTTGTCTTATAGACTCCTTAACTCACACACACATACACACATGCAGATACAGAGAGAGAGAGAGAGAGAGAGAGAGAGAGAGAGAGAGAACTTCCAAATAAAATGTCTTATAAAATGCCTACAAACATTTTTTACTTGCAGCTGATTTTATTTTCTACTCAAGTTCATAGAGATAACAGAATAATTTCAAAGTTATCAGTCTTAGGAAAGTCAAGTTGGGTCAGGTCCATGTGGGGCCTGAGTTCTGATCGGGACAGAAAATCAGAATTTAAAGCTGAGACTTGCATTATAAAAGTCATCTATGTGACTGGTGTTAAGTTGGATGTGAAAGGAAGACACTAATGATTTGTAAGTAGGTATAATTTGACTGGGTGAATCAGTGTCTGCTTTGGAACCTTAGAAAAAGTCACTAAGCTGGTCCCATCAAGGACTGTATTCTATAGATTTTAAAATTAAGTCTAGAGACTGCATATTATTTTTCGTTACATAATCTGTGTCAGTGTTTGAGATATAATAGTTTCTATAAATGTCTGTTGGCTAAAATAATGTCCTATAAAGACCTGGAAAAGAATGCCTTCCCCCACATAATTCAGGAGCCTCTATTAAAACATAACATCATTTTCTGCTCCATTTTAATTAATTATAGGATATCAGTAAAATTATTGGAATCTAAGTCATTCCCAAGCTTGATTGCATATTTATGTACCTTAGAAGAAAGAACAGCAACATGCTCACAGACAGGGATGTTTGAGAACAATACGAGGCTGTCCTAAGC
Organism: Nannospalax galili; assembly: GCF_000622305.1. NCBI lineage: Eukaryota > Metazoa > Chordata > Mammalia > Rodentia > Spalacidae > Nannospalax > Nannospalax galili. The sequence continues at coordinate 319,104 of NW_008345364.1, forward strand.
TGAGTCCAGCTGTAAGATCCCACAGCTGGGAATTCACTTATTACGTGAAATAACCCCCGTGCTGAACTTTAACCTGAATAGCTGACTGCCTTTCTGGCATTTCCACATAGGGTCTAATAGACATTTCTAATTTAACCTATCCAAAGCCAAGATCTCGATCTTTCCCTGGGACAGATTTTCCCCTAGGCATCCCATCTCAGTAAGTGACAGCTTCATTCATTAAGTGGCTTGGGTCAAGAACCTTGGGATCATGCAAGATTGCCCTTTTGCTATAAATACTGTGTCACATTCAGTTTGCTGGTCTTTCCTCTGGGCTCTATTTTGAAAAATTCCCCAGAATCCAACCATGCCTCTCATGCGCTGAGCCAACCAACAGGGACACTCTTGGCCTGTCTCTCCTGCCCTGTAAGATAGCCCTAGAGGCTCTCTGTGTTTCCAGTCTTGATCACTGATAAAGATAATAGCTGGTTTTACAGCTTTTCTGATTTCCCATATTTCAGAAATTTACCCTTCATCTTCCTCTGCCTCACTGGACAGAATGCCACAACTCAGGCATACCAGGACACTGCTTTTCTAGAACCTTTGGTTTATTGGTATTTGTTCTCTGCTTGGGACTTGATCAGTTCTCTGTCTTGTTCATGCTGAGTTCCTTGTGCCTGGAGCAATGCCAGGTCCACAGAGGGAGCTCCAGAAACACATGCTCAGTGGGTAAAGCATGGACCATTTTGCCTCATTGAGCAAAATACCATTGATAGCCATTTATTTATTTAGTCATTCAGCAGTGTTCAGAAGAGACTATGCCAAACACTCCAAATACATTATGAATTGAAATGCAAAGAGCTTATGCTGAGATTTTTGATTTCAAAGAAAGATAAGCATTAAATATACACTTAAATAAACTTAAAAATTAATAAGTAGGTAAACCTGTAGTATTGTAATGAGATGGAAGATGATGAGATGAGAGAGCAAACAGGCCTTTGATAATGAATTCCTATTGGGGCGCGCTGGGCGCCCGGTGTGGGGTGCACAGGTACCTCGTGGCACCCTGTGCACTTCCGGAAGGGTCGCGGCACGGGTTCGCGGACTTCTCTGTCTCGGTCGCGGCCCGCGTCACTGGTTGCGCAGCGTCTGTCGCTGTCCGCCGCTGCGGTGCTGAAAGCCTGCTGCTGCTGGGGTTTTTCCCAGCCGGTCCCGCCCTTAATTTCACCAGTGCACTTTCCTCAATATGCGAGTTCCACCGGCCGCTGGACCACGTGGGAAAGTACGAGGCAGCTAAAGCTGGGATCCGTGACTCGATGACGGAGGAATGCTGCCCCCTGGGGAGACTAGATTGCAGGCAGGAGACACAGAACTCAGTCCAGTCAGACTCAGTGTTACAGCTTTTTATTCTCCAAGTCTTAGTGACCCAGTTCCTGCTCTAGCTCCAGCTCCGCTTCCAGCTCCGCTTCTAGCTCCAAATCTAGCTCCAAATTATTGAGAGAAGACTGGAATATTTTATACTGTGGGGGCAGTGACAAAAGCTTTAGCTGATAGGCACTTTGTGAGATACCCTATTTACATATGGAAGTGGGCTCCTGCCATGCTGTCAGGCTGCCTGAAAAATCACACAGGAAAGCATGGTATTTCCAGAGCCAGAGGCCATGTTTATGTTAGGGCATTTGTGGTGGGCACTTCAAAAAGGTGAGTCAGGGAAATGCCAGGAAGATACCCTGATGAAAAGGAGCCTTCTGCATATGAAACCGAGCTCGTGGGCTTTCCGGACATGGAGAGACTACTACTTCACAACAAGGGTCCCCAACATCTCATGAGCTTTCTGGACATGGAGAGACTGCTACTTTACACAGCAGGGATCCCCAACATCTCCCCCTCTTTGATTTAAATATGAAGAAGTGCCATCACCAGCCTTAAGGGCTAACTTATCTCATCTCGGGAGAATCTAAAGTCTGATAATTGACCATGACCTGTTCCTGTAGTGATTTTAACAAATGGCAGTAATTTGTCAGCAAGGAAACCTTAAAAACAGTGAGCAAGCAATAATACACAGTATTATCAGAGAGCAGTAAGGAATAGGAGCCATGCAAAACAAGGGATTTACAAAGTTTTTGAAAGTGTTAACATTGGTTTCAACAACATTTGATTCATTTACAGAGAAACAGTATCTTTCCCAATATCATACAGTCCTCATATTCAACAGTTATTAAGTCCAATGTTCTTTTGTTGTGGAGTACGGTTCTGGTGAGAGAGTTCATTTGCTGTTGGAGAACTCTAGGCTATCAGTCACGAATGTCAGCTTGCCTCAGCCAAAGGCAGGATCAGGTACAGCTTGTCACCATAGCAATGTCTCCAGCATCCAGTGTAAGTTCGGTCTCTGTCAGCAGGGGGAAGAAGATTTTTCTCTGCTGGCAGCTGTGTAGGAGAAAGGGCTTCTTATACCTGGAAGTACTGGTTCATAAAGGTGGGAAAAGAGAGATTAACACAGCAATGTATGATGTACTGGGGAGGAGGCTTGCTGCTGAAAATGTAACTGAATAGTTAGTTAGTTGTTTGAATCCATCTAGATGAGAGTCAGTGAACTCTTTTTTGTTGGCAGCTCCTGGGTAGAGAAGGGTGGTGAAGGGAAGAAAGTTAAACTTATTCTAGGACACAGTTGATTTTATTTGGTCCTCTGTCTTTCCTGTAGAATAATATCAGCACAGACTTGGCTGAAGGTGTAAGCTGTTGAGAGACATGAAAGTTAGCTGTGGGGTACCTAGAGAATGCACCTGAGTAAAATTCTGTTATTACTTCAATGCTCCAGCGATTGACCCATGGATCTGATTCTTTCCTTGAAAAATAAAATCTCTAGAACATGGTATTAGGGGGAGTGGGGGCTGTCTGAAGTGTTGGTGCTGAGCAGGGTAAAGACAGCCATGAGGATGACAGAGAGGGAAGCTCCAGGGGGACATCTGTGTCATGCACTCTCCACTAGGTCATGGATCTCTTTCCATGTGATCCGGTGTGGCTTTGGATGTCGTCTCTGTCTCTTTCTTTTCTTTGTCTCTGACAGGGTCATGCGAGCCACCTTTTTTGTGGGCGGGAGGTGTCGGACATTTCTAGCTGGAACCCAGATAGGCTTTGGTTGATCCTGTGGGAAAACACAAGCAAATCCTCTCCCTGTGGCCAGCAATAGATCTGCTCCTTTCCAGAGTCCATCAAAGGGGTCCCTCCATCTGACTATGATGGGTGGTACTGGGTGTGTCTGAGCCCAGTGTCGGGCGATGGGAGGAGCATCTGTCCCTCTATATACATTAAATACATTAAGGGTGAACAAGGCTAATGTTAATTGAATATTCGGAGGATATGTTGTTTAAGCCTATCTTTTTAATTGGTTCTTTAAGGTTTTATGTGACCTTTCCACAATGGCTTGTCCCTGTGTGCTGTAAGGGATGTCAGTGTGATGGGTGATTTTCCACGCTG
>NW_008345364.1:324262-334953 GCF_000622305.1 Nannospalax galili
TTTTGGAACTGAGAAGGCAAAATGTTGGCAATCATTTTTGTGCAAACGGATGGAGAAAAAGCAGTCTTTTATGTCTAGGACTAACAGGGGAGTATTAAGGGGGATGGCAGAGGCCATGGGCAGGCCTCTTTGGGGTGATCCCCATATTTTCATAGTTTTGTTTATGGCTCTGAGGTCTTGTAGCAGTCTCCATGCCCCTGTGTTTTTCTTTATTACAAAGACTGGGGTGTTCCATGGGCTCCTGAAGGGCCTAATATGACCCAGCTGTAACTGTTCTTCTACAAGTTGTTGTAAAATTAGTAATTTCTCCCTGGGTAATGGCCACTGTTCCACCCAGACTGGTTCCTTGGTGATCCAGTTGAGGCAGAGACTCTGGTAATCAACAGTGGCCTTTAGGATTGGGGGTTCTTTTGTTTTAGGAACCTCATATGATCATTTGTTTTAAGTCATTTCTCTTCAGACCCACTAGCAAGAACTACATTGAGGTCTTCCAAGATATCTCATCCTATGAGGTTTGTGGCTATATCTGCAATCAGGGGTCTTATTGTGCCAACCTCTCCATCAGGATCCTCCCATTTATAGAAATTTTTAGTGATGAATGCTTGGCAGGGCCCCCCTACTCCCATTAGTTGGGGTCCTGGTATTAATTCCCAGCGCGGGGGAACCTCAGATCACCTTAAGCTGGTTTTATCAGCCCCAGTGTCAAGGAGGCATTTGAAAGGTTTATTGTCTATTTTTATGGTTAATTTTGGATGGGCATTTTCTGTAATACTGGTTACCCATAAGGTCTGTGGCTTCCTTCTTGTTAGCAGGGCTGAGGGCTGCCCCTGAGGGAGTTTAAAGGTGGCAGAGGATTGCCATCTCTGTCATTTTTAGATCTACAATCTTTTTTCCAGTGAAAGCCTTTTTTACAGCGAGGGCAGAGGGATTTAGGTAGTCGAGTGGCAGCTGAGTTATTCTGGAGGCAATTTTTTATCCAGTGTCCAGTTTCTCCACATTTAAAGCATTTTGAGCTGGTCTGGGTTGCAACTGCAAGGGCTTGGGCAAGGAAGGAGGCTTGGTATGTGGCAGTCCCAATGTCATGGGTGGCCACAATCCATTTATCATAATGTTCATTTTTTAGTCCCTGGCATGCTTGTCTGTGCTCAGGGGTCATCCCTTCCCAGAAAAAGCTGTTTAAAAGCATTGCTTTGGCTGTAGGATCTGTTATTTTTCTATATAAGCTGGCCTGCACTCTTAGTATGAAGTCTGGAAGAGCCTCAGTTGTTTTTTGCTTTAAAAATGTTAATGAAGAGGTCTCTCCAGGCCTGGTGGACAACGGTGTTAGGTGATCCCAGGCCTGTAATGTACACAAGCAGACTTGCTCTATACAGCCAGCAGGAATTGCAGCTTCCTGGATTCCTGTGGAGAAGTTGCCCTGACCAAAAAGCTGGTCATAATTCCAATCTATAAATCCAGATGGTGGATCCTGCCCTTGTTGGGGTCTCAGTTGCTGGTTATGAGTGTCATTTCTTTTAGCTTGCATTAGGCACTCATCTCTAAATAAGGTTTCCCATTGTACAAATAATGGACTGGGGAGGGTAGATCTACAAATGTCTCTCCAATCTTGGGGAAGCAGGTTAGTATTAAATATTTGCAGTATGGATTTAGTCCAAGGAGCATGAATTCCATCCTCCCTTACAGCCTGTCTCAAATCTTTAAGCTCTGCTGCAGGGAGTGGATACCAAGCTAGGGGACGCTGCCTGGTTATTTGCAAATTGACAGGAAAAGCCTCTACTGGTGGGTTTTGGGCTTCCTGCGATAGCTGAGGCTGGAGATTTTGAGGCTGGCAGCTTTCACTGTTACACAGCTGCTCTGTGGCTGTAGGGCATGGCTCCACAGGTGGTGGAGGTGCCATGGGGCTTGGAGGCAGCTGAGGTGGAGGGGGAGGGGAATTTACCTGAGAATCTTTGGAAGCTTTTGAATCTGCTACTGGGCAGTCTGCAGGGTTTTTTTTTATCGCTTAAAACCTCTCTTTTATTATTTTTTGGTGCCTGTAAACTTTCTTCAATTTTAGGTGGGTTTTTTAAGCATTGTTGGATGGCTGCCATTATCAGGAAAAAGGAGACAGGGAAATTATGCTTTTCTTGGGTTTCTTTCTTATAAGCCAAATGTGCGAAAAAGTTCCATACCTCAGGATCAGATATGTCTGCTGATAAGATCCAGGGTGCAAATTGATACACCTCATTCCAAAATTTTAAGCTTTCCTCTTTGGAAATTTTAAGTCCTCTAGATTTGAGTAGGGTTTTAAGGGAATGAATTTGGTGCTTCCTCTGGCGTGATGCTGAATTTCCCATTGTAAAGGGAAGATGTTTTTACAGCAGTCGGACACTAGGGGGCTTGGAGCGCCTTGGCAAGTTATAAGCCTCTAGGTTTGCAGAAAAAAAGTTGCAGTTTTAAATCTTTTGTCAGGGAGCCGCTTTGAGCTCCAGGTGCTCAGCAGGGCCTAGTTAATTTAAATTTTCACTGAACTGGTTCTAGCTGCGGCTTGAATGCTTGGGGGCAGGGTGACAGAGCTGACTAGAGAGATCTGTCTGACTCTAAAGCTTAGAACTTTAGGGATTTTTTTCTAGCAGTGTTCAGATAGAAAAGTGGGGTGAAGTGATGGTTCCCAAAGGAACATTCCTGAAATTAATATTTCAGGGGATTCCATTTTGGTTCCCAGCACAAGATCTTACCGCAAATTTGAGAGGCTGGCAGCCGTCCTATGGCTTTTAACTGGCCGTTGCGTTACCAGGTTTTTGATATTAGAGAGATATCTAGATAGAGGTCTTTTGTCTACACCTGTACAGGCAGTCGGAGTCCGTTAGGGGGTCAGAGAGACCTTCAGCCAACACCAGGGAGTAGCCCTGGCCAAGAAGCGTCAGTTGTCTCTCTGTTCCTAGTGGTCCAACGCGAAGACTTCAGACCGGAAACAAAAGGAGGAAATTAGAAGAGATTTTTATTATTGTTGCCCTCCTGGTGGGGAGGGATACTCACGAATCCTGCATTTCCGTGGGTGCCAGCTCCTAGCTGGCACGAGGTTCAGAGGCTCTCACGTTGGGCGCCAGGTATTGGGGCGCGCTGGGCGCCTGGTGTGGGGTGCGCAGGTACCTCATGGTGCCCTGCGCACACCCAGGAGGGTCGCGACGCGGGCCCACGGACTTCTCTGTCTCAGTCGCGTCCTGCGTCGCTGGTTGCGCAGTGTCTGTCGCTGTCCGCCGCTGCGGTGCTGAAAGCCTGCTGCTGCTGGGGTTTTTCCCAGCCAGTCCCACCCTTAATTTCACCAGTGCACTTTCCTCAATATGTGAGTTCCACCGGCTGCTGGACCACGTGGGAAAGTACGAGGCGGCTAAAGCTGGGATCTGTGAGTTGATGACGGAGGAATGCTGCCCCCCGGGGAGACTAGATTGCAGGCAGGAGACACAGAACTCAGTCCAGTCAAATTCAGTGGCACAGCTCTTTATTCTCCAAGTCTCAGTAACCCAGTTCCTGCTCTAGCTCTAGCTCCGCTTCCAGCTCCAAATTATTGAGAGAAGACTGGAATATTTTATACCGTAGGGGCAGTGGTAAAAGCTTTAGCTGATAGGTATTTTGGGGATGCCTCATTTGCATGTGGAAATGGGCTCCCGCCAGGCTGCCAGACTGTCAGACTGCTTGAAAAATTAGGAAAGCATGGTATTTCCAGAGCCAGAGGCCATGTTTATGTTAGGGCATTTGTGGCAGGCACTTCAAAAAGGTGAGTCAGGAAAATGCCAGGAAGATACCCTGATGAAAAGGAGTCTTCTGCATATGAAACCGAGCTCGTGAGCTTTCCGGACATGGAGAGACTGCTACTTTACACAGCAGGGATCCCCAACAAATTGCAACATTTAAGAAGAAACTAAATCATAAGAAATAAGGACAGTGTGATGATCTGGCTTGAATCCCTCAGGCACAAAGTTCCCAAAGCAGGAAGTGATTTGTAGCATTCTAAGAGGTGAGACAAGATGAACATGACTGACCGGTAAGCACAGGAGAAAGGAATGATTCCAGAAACCAGGTGGGGCAAAGCTTGCTGGATTTATCAAACCACGGAAGAGTTTCATTCTGAATACAATGTGATGATACCTACTTAAGGAGCAGGCTGGTTAAAGCTGGCTTTCTTTAAAGTTGCTTTATAGAAAGTAGACTAGGAACAAGCCAATGGTGAGACCAAGTCAGAAAGCTTTGAAAGAATCCAGACAAAGTGGATATAGTGTTCTGGGATTGCCATAGCAAAACGTACAACAAATAAATAGAACTATAATGTCTCATGGTCCTGGAGGCCAGAAGGCTGATACTCAGGTGACACCATGCTGGTTTCCTCCGAGGTTAGAAGGGTCTCTTCCATGTCTTTGTCTAAATGCCAGATGACTCAAGGGTGGACACCTCTGGTCTCCTTGGATTGTAGACACATCCATCTCATCTTCACAGTCACATGGCAAACTCACTACAAGCCCATGTCTTCTCCTTTTTCCTTTTATAAAGACACAGACATGGGTGAAGGCACTCAGTGATGACTTCATTTGTAAATGACCACATCTACAGAGACCTCTCACCAAATAAGGTTTTAATCTGAAATAGTAGAAGATAGAACTTTTCCTTAATATGTTTAAGGCAGCATACTCTAATCCTCTAATGATGAGATGGTGGTTTGGATAAGCAAAATGGTAAGAAAGGAGTATATTAGAACAGTGTTGGGGAAAAACACACCCCAGAGTTGAGGAGTGGACTGACAAGTGGGGATATTGGGGACAGACTGACTCTGAGATAAAATAACTGGCTTAAGATCTGTATGGGTGACAAGAGAAAGACTGGGGAGGTAACGAGGGACCCACCACACTCAGGGGCGCTCTGAAGTGCCTTTAAGTTGCCTGACTAGAGATGTCATTCAGAGGCCTGGCCACGTGTCTGGAGCTGAGTACAGTCAGGAGAAGAGATCTAAAAGTGTCTTCCTCAGATGTCTGAGACTCTGTGGACAGAGGACTAAAAGGGAAGGACTGGGCTTGGGAGCACTACACAGAACGTTCACAGTAGGAAGAAAGAAGCAGAGCTTGGAAGGTGAGGCCAGTAGAGGAGAACCACAAGAATGCTCAGGTTACAGCAGCAGGGGAAGACTCTAGAAGAATGGAGAGGTGTATGTTGCTGTCTGCGAGGGGTAGGAAAGTAGACAGAGAAGTGTCATGGAGCCGGAGAACGTAACAGACATGGAAATTCCCTGACTCAGGCTCTTGTCTTGTTGCAACAGGGCAGAGTCCAGGCTGCTGAAGGCTGGAAAGGTAGAAATCTTCAAGCTGTACATCTGATAAAGGTTTAATTTCTAGAATACATAAAGAACTCAAAAAAACAAAGAAGCAAGCAAACAAAAGACTGAATTAACTAACGGGCTACAGATCTGAACAGAGAGTTCTCAAAAGAAATAAAAATAACTTAAAAATACCTTTAAAGTATTCAAGATTCTTAGCAAATAAGGAAAGATAAATTAAAACTAAGATTTCATCTTACCCCAGTCAGGATGGTTAAGATCAGAAGAACAAATGCTACTGAGGATGTGGGGAAAGGGGAAACCATCATTCACTGCTAGAGGGATTGCAAGCTGGTGCAGCCACTATAGAAGTCACTGTGGAGAATTCCTAAAATCTAAAGACAAGATCTACAGTATAATCCAGCTGTACCACTCCTTGGAATTCACCCAGAAACTGGCATCCTACCACAGGGGTACTTGCTCAGCCATGTTTGTTGCTGCTCTTCTCACAAAAGCTAGGAAGTGGAAAGAACCTAAATGTCCCTAACCGATGGATGCATAAGAAAAATGTGGTACATTACACTATGGGTTTTTCTTCAGCAGTAATGAAAAATGAAAGCATGAAATTTTCAAATGAATGGATAAGACTGGAGACTGTTACACTATGTGAGGTAGAACAGGCAATGCACACGCCCTCTCACTGTGGAGCTGTAGATCCTTAGTGCAAGTAGACACCCTGATCTAGGTGCAGGAGCCAGGAATGTGGGAAATGACCAAGAAGGGGAAGGGGAAGAAGGAACTAGAGAGAGAAAGAGAGTAGGAAATAGGAGTTACGAAGGCGTATATGGTGAAAATGCTAGGAGGGGTAGTTGAGCTGGAGGGTGAGAGCTACACAGGGTAAGAGAGAAGAAAGAGAGATTCATTAAGGGCTGTGGAAAACCAAAAGGAAATGTTGCATTTAATGAGCCTACTGCAAAGGACACAAATAAGTGTGAGTGCATGTGTACACCTCGTCTGTATCACAAAAACCACAATGCCAGCCAGGAGAAACCTCCATTTATTGATCAGGGTAGCCCAAGAGGCTCCCAAAATACTACAAGTTATAGTCACAGCCTTTGATTTCCTTCCAGAACATGAAGATAAGACCCTATTGCAGAAGACAGGACATACTTCAGACTCAGTACTTAGAGCAATGGAGCTGGAGCTGAGCTGGAAAATCCTTCCTGAAGACCGGCTCTCATGGTATGAGCAGACACTGTACAAGCTGCCAAGGGAGAAAACCATTCAGTAATCCTACCCATCTGTAAAGTCTGTGAACCATGACAGTGACCAGCCTCCCAAACTATCCTTTGATGCAGTAGTGGGACTTTTACGTCAGGGATAATCAACAGTTGTCTAATTGGATTGAAGGCCTGCATAATGGGAGGAGATCATGCACACTGTAAATGGAGCCACGTAAACATTGCTGGGGATGTCATACATCCTGGAGAAAAACTTCTGTCATTTTCCTAGACCAACGGGATTTTTTTTTTACTATATTCTAAATACCTGTCTTTATATTTACAGATGAGTGTACCTTTCATGACACATCAAATAACCTTCTTTTCATAGTTGTTAGAGATTATTCCAAGTTCTACAACTGGTCAAATGCAGAAAGCAAGTGATGGTGAGGTGGCCAACCCTAGGTTTAACGTCTACAATGCAACTGCTATACCCACAGCTCCAGGAAGATAGGAGGCAGAGAGTGGAAGAACTGGAGGGCCGAGGCGCCAGCTGCTGTGAATTCATTCATTAGTGAGGGAAGCCTCACTAATGAATCTCTGCAGCATGATTGCCTAAGACCTGCATGACAAAACCAGCTGACATGCCAAAGTATACAGTGGGCAATAACACAGGGCCCCATGTCAAGATGAGGAGTTGCAGGCAATCAATGGAGGCTGAGGGCCAGAGAATCCGTTTTCTCCAGGGACTAGCTCCCTAAGATGTTATAGAATTTCAAATGGACAGCCCTAAACACAAGTACATAGGCAAACCACTTAATTGACTCAGTGCATTATGTATGTGTATTTATAAATGTACATATGTACATGCAACAATAACAAGAGGATAAGATATCGAGAGGGAGTTGGAGACGTGAAAGGGGTTGGTGGGGACTGAAGAGATGGGAAGAAAACAAAATACTTGTGTATGAAATTCTCAGAAAATAAAAAAAGAATTAAAATAAAAGGCTTAAGTAGGTAGTATGTTGCACACGTGTGTGTGCCTTTTGTACATAGCATTAAGTGGTGACTTAGCTTTGAGGGACTCCAGACAAGAGAAAGATTAACATTATAGCCTTCCTTCAGTTATAAACAGGAATGAATATTTAAATGATAATCCTGGTAACATTTTATTGGGAATAATATGATTAAGTTGTATTTTAATTCAAGAGTCTGTATTATTTAACCTTTATTTTAATTTAGATACAATCTTGCTGGTGAAAAAAAAGAGGCAGAAGTTAAATAATATGAACTGTTTCTCTAATAAACCTATAATGTTTCAATTTAAAGGATTTAATAGGCATAGTTGTCTTGCTAGTTCAAATTTTCTTATTTTCCCTCTTTTCTTGCTTCCAAATCATCTCTAAGCATTTTAAAGAGAAACCACATTTCCCTGGAGGCAGCTCATGAAATTTCTAGCCCTGATCTAACCTCAAATGTATTAAATCATTTTAATAACAAAAAATATTCATCAGAGGTCAAAATAAATATCTTAGTAATTCTCATAAATAAAGCCTTTCAAGTAAATACTAATTACTACGAACCAAGAACATGGTCGAAAGGACATCTCTACTGAAAAGAGAATACATTCTTCAGAAATTCCCGTGTGTATTCTCTGTCTCTGTTCACCCTAGACAACTAGGTGAATCCTGAGATCCAGGCTTACTCTTTGCAAAGAGAGAAAATCATTTGGCTCTCCAGAACCAGAATGTTTTTAGAATTCAATTGGAAGGCAAGTCAAAAGGTCATTTTCCACAGATTTTCCCTTGATTGTTCACGTACTCTATCTACCTGAAGGAGGAGACAGCTGGTCTGGCTCAGCTACATAATGGTCAAGCCTCACATGCATTTAATTCCTCCCTGTAAACATCAAGTCCAGAGTTTGGTGGTAGTTGATAAACCTTGCAACTGTTCCAGTCTGTAGAAGGCCCACTTGCATGGGAACAAAGATTTGGACACTAGCTAGTATTTTTAATGAAGTAAATAATGAGGCTCTTGTTCCTGTTTTCAGCAACAGTGCCACAGGGTCCTCAGTGCCGCACACAGAGACAATCAGAAGAGTGATCCTGGCAGCCACTCTGATTTGTTTTCCAAGGACTGGCTTCAGGAAATCACATGGCTGTGATCGAATTCCAAAGGACTGAATGTGAAGAGATGAGAGACTGCTTCTGTGAGCCAAGTTTAAATATTCCCTGCCAACAGGAGTTGTTAGCCAGCTACCATGGCAAGTCTTTAGTTGGGTTTGGGTTTTCCAGAATAGGAATACCAGCTAAGGTCAACTATCCTTAAAGATTAAATGACACTGATTTGGAATGTGTAATGCTAGCTCAACTGTGCCACAAACCTCCACACCTCCTCACATCCTGCATTCTGCATTTGGACCTGACTTACTTGGCTGTGGCTTTTTGCGGTGACTTTCTGGGAATAACCATCCATTGTTCTCTCTTTCTTGCTCCAAATTTTACAAAATAATCAAATAGATCCCTTTTGCTTTGGATTTAAAACAGGCGGATCTGGCATTTGTAAGAGGTATTCTTTAATGAGGTTGGCATGTAGACAATTTCCCAATTATTACAAAGCCATGTTGACTAAGACCTGTCAGTCCCCACAGATAATTCCACCTAATTCCGTGGAAGTATTATCAGCTGCCATCATATCCAGTGACTCATTCCCAACCCCTTTATCATCAAAGACACCAGCTGTATCCCAGGAGGAGAGTCAGAGCCATGCACGATGGTCTCTTCCCTCTCCTTCCCCTTTGGATTCTAGAAGTGGAGGAGGAATTTATTTTCCTTATTATAAAAAAAATCATAGATTAATGTTTTATTGCTATGGATAGAAAATGTATTTTTATAGACATTTTAATTTTAGAATTTTTATTTTGTATTTACAGAGAAATTATGATTAGAATGAGTTCCTACAGAACTTTCCATCAGTTTTCCCAATAATTAGCATGCTTATGTTACTATGACAAATTTGTCAAGGACAATGAATCAATATTGGTTCGTAAACTAGGTTTATAATTTAGTCTAGTTTTGTTTCTTTACATTGTTATCAAGTACTGTTCTTCTCCTAGGATCCTAGCTAAGGAAACATATTATTTCAGTCATTTCTAGCCTTTAATAGACTTAAAATTAATTCTCATGTATTTACTGATACAATTTCTCACAAAATCTAAATCATTCAAATAAAAATAAACCATAATAAAAAAGACAAAATTCAGAAAAAAACCTCACAACTTTCATGAGGTCGTGCATCTGAGAGGGGTCTTCAGTTCACTGTGGTCTACCCATCTGCCCTACCCAATGACTGACAAGATGACGGCTGGACTTTTCCTGGGTTCTGTTCCTGACCAGATATGACTTGATACCAGCTGTGGCTGCAGCACTTGGTGGATATCACTGAGCACATTCCAATCGTTGTGACAATCTCTGGTGTTATGAACATGGTCATCCTAAAGAAAAGACCAAAATCCATCCCCATGACTCTCTTGCAGCTAGGGCCAGATGCAGCATGTTGTAGGGTTTCCTTCAGGAGGAGTTGGCTTTGGAAATAAGCAATATGAGGGGAACACAAGCTGCTTTTTGGGTAGGGAGCCCAGGGACTCTAGCATACTGAGGCTCACAGGTGAAGGTGAGGACAGGGCTTCCTGAAGGAAACCTCTCAGAGCTCCTCCATGTTGTCCTTGGTGCAGAGCTCCTGGGACCCTGATATTAAGTAACATCACCTGTAATTGTATCATTTTTTATTATTTTTATTTTTGTGTGTGTGTATGCATGTATTGCCTGCATGTATATAAGAGTAGTCGTGTCATGAAATGCCTGTGGATTCCAGAAAATGGTGCTGGAGACCCCTGGAACTGGAGTTATAGATGGTTGTTAGCCACTGTCTGGCTGTTAGGAATCAAACCCGGGTCCTCTGAAAGAGCATCCAGTGCTCTTAACTCCTGAGCCATCTCTCTAGCCCCTATTTTTTTTTTTTTTTTGGCATCCACTGAAACAGCTTTTATTCAGCACCTTTTCTTTTTCTTTTTTTTTTTTAAAATAATTTATTGAGAATTTCATACATGCATATAAGTGTTTTGATCAAATCCATGCCCACGCCCTCCCCTCCAACTCCTCCCATATCTCCCCATACTTTTTCTGATA
>NW_008345364.1:334964-339291 GCF_000622305.1 Nannospalax galili
TACATAAAATCTCCCAAATGTTTTTGCCATTTTTGGCCTTTGGAATAGAGTAGTTTGCTAAGAGGCCCAAGGACATTGTGAGTTTTAGCCAAGAAACTGGCTACTTTTCTTTGGGGTCTTTTTACTCTGCCTAGTGAATTCCTACCTCCTATTCTTATCACACCATCCTCTAAAAACGTTACCCAAACTTCCAATAGGGAATGGGGATGCAGAACGCTCTGGCTTCTTCCATGCTGAATAGGGACACAGAGTGAGGCAATCGGGGTACCCCTCAGCATGTTGATAAAAGACTCCCAAATTACATAACTCTTATCTCTAGGGGGAAAAGAACATACTTGAATCCTGAATGAGATGTGAAGGAGAAGTAAAGGCAAGAGTAATTAGCATTTCAAGTTCTAGATAGGGAACTAGAAAAAAGTCAAACAGGGCAATTTTCAAATGTTCACACGAGAGTCCATTGGAATTTCCTGACAAGGGCTTCCAAAAGCATCCCTCTATTGGGTTCCTCCTCATTTTTCTTTTGTCTTCCAAGGCTGGAGTGATGATTGAGGATTTGCTTTCAGGTATTTTGATAGCTGTTGGAGTGCTTGCAATCAGTGTCAATTCCCTCTCAAAGGCTTTCAGATAACTGAGGGGTTGCTGAGGTGTATGTATGACCTGAGAGTACACACACTGGAAAGCCTTTACCCAGTATGGGTCATGCCTTCTCTTCCTAGCCTTCTCGACATTTTATACTTTAGCCCTCCCCAAATCCAGGAGACCATGTGTGATTAGGGCCAAATTACATACGATTGGCTGGGAAGAGTGGCTAGATACTCCGGTGAGGGTCCAATGACCATGCTTGGCCCTCTTTTAATGAATGAGCACAACCATCAACAAACCCAATTCTGACAATGTTTAGCAATCAGGCTCAGGTGAAGTCGTGATGATGGTAGTTATTTCATGCAGAAGGGACTTCTGTAGAGCATCATCTTGTTAAAAGGACCTGGAATTTAAAAGGATTTGGTACTAGTATCCACATATGAGGGAGAACATATGCTGTTTGTTTTTCTGAGTCTGTGTTACTTCACTTAGTATAACAGTTTCTAGATCCATCCATTTACCTGCAAATTTCATTATTTCATCTTTCTTTACTGCTGAATAGAACTCCATTGTGTAAATATATCACATTTTTGTTAACCACTCATCAGTTGAGGGACACTTACGTTGCTTCCATCTCTTAGCTATTGTGAAAAGAGCAGCAACAAACATGGCTGTACAAGTGTCTCTACAATTGGATGAGTCCTTTGGGTATAAGCCAAGGAGTGGTATAACCGGATCATATGATAGGTACATTCTTAGTTTTTTAAGAGTTCTTCACACTGTTTTCCATAGAGGTTGCATGATTTGCAATCCCACCAGCAGTGAATGAATGTGCCCCTTTCCCCACATCCTCGCCAGCATTTGGTATCATTTGTTCTCTTGATCCTAGCCAGTCTGATTGGGGTAAGGTGATACCTTAGGGTGGTTTTAATTTGCATTTCCCTAATTACTAACGATGTTGAACACTTTTTGAGATGTTTCTTAGCCATCTTTATTTCTTCCTTTGAGAAGTTTCTGTATAGATCTTTAGCCCATCTTTCAATTGGGTCATTTGGTTTCTCGATTCTTTGTTTTTTGAGTTCTTCATATATTCTGGATGTTAAACCTCTGTCAGATGTGTCACTGGTGAAGATTTTTTTCCCATTCTGTGGGTTTTCTCTTCACCTTTTTGATAGCTTCTTTTGCTGTGTAGAAGCATTTTAGTTTACCTTAATTCCTGAGCAACTTCTGTCTGATTTAGAAAATCCTTTCCTACACCTATATCTTGTAAGTTTCTGCCAATATTTTCTCCTAATAGTTTCAAGGTTTCCAGTTTCACATTTAGGTCTTTGACACATAGGGAGTTGACTTTTATCCAAGGTGAAAGATAAGTATCTAATCTAATTCTTCTACAGGTGGAGATCCAGTTTTGCCAGCACCATTTGTTGAAGATGCTGTCTTCCTCCATTGTGTGTTCTTGGCACCTATGTCAAGTACCAGGTGGCTAAAATTGCATGTACTTGGGTTTGGATTTTCAATGATGTTCTTCCATTCATCTATGTGTCTTTTTCTGCCAGTGCCATGCTGTTTTTATGACTACAGTTCTGTAGTATACTTTGAGATCTGGTGTAGTAATCCCTCCAGTGTTGCTCTTTGTAATCAGGGTGGCTGAGGTGTTGCTATCTGAGGTCTTTTGTGCTTCCATATGAATTTAAGGAATTTTTTTCCTAATTCTGTGAAGTATGTCATGGGGATTTTGATTGGGATTGCATCGAATCTATATATTGCTTTTGGTAGGATGGTCATTTTCACAATATTAATTCTTCCAATTCATGAGAATGGGAGGTCCTTCCATCTCCTGGTGTCTTCCTCAATCTCTTTCTTTAATGATTTAAATTTTTCATTGTAGAGACCTTTGGTGTCTTTGGTCGGATTTATTCAAAGATTGTTTTTTTTATTTTTTTTGCAGCAATTAAGAATGGGAGCATTACCCTATATTATTTCTCCAGTTGCTTGTTATTGATATATAGAAAGGCTACTGATTTTTGTAAATTGATTTTATAAGATGCCACTATACTGAAAGTCTTGATCAGTTCTAGGAGTTTTCTGATGGAACTTTTGGGATCTCTTAGGTACAGTATCATATCATCTGCAAAAAGTGATAGTTTGACCTCTTCTTTACCAATTAGTACTCCTTTAATTTCCTTCTCCTGTCTTATTGCTTTAGCAAGAGTTTCAATCACTGTGTTGAAAATGAGTGGAGAGAGTGGTCATCCTTGTCTGGTTCCTGATTTGAATGGGAATACTTCCAGTTTTTCTCCAAGTAGAATGATGTTGGCTGTGGGTTTGTTGTATATAGCTTTAATTATGTTGAGGTATGTTCCCTCCAGTCCAGTTCCCTCTAGGACTTTGAACACAAAGTCTTGCTGAATTGTGTCAAAGCCTTTTCTGCAGCTATTGAGATGACAATGTGCTTTTTGTCTTTGAGTCCATTTATATGATTAATGACGTTTATTGACTTGTGTATATTGAACCATCTCTGCATCTCTGGGATAAAGCCTACTTGATCATGGTGAATTATCTTTTTGATGTGGTTTGCAAGTATTTTGTTGAGAATTTTTACATCTATGTTCATTAAGGATATGGGTCTAGAGTTTTTTCTTTTGGTTGTGTCTTTACCCAAGTTAGGTATTAGAGTGATGCTGGCTTCATAGGAGGAATTTCCCTCTGTTTCTATCATTTTGAATACTTTAAGTAGTATTGGTTAGAGGTCTTCTTTAAATGTCTGGTAGAATTCTGCTGTAAATCCATCTGGGTCTGGGCATTTTGTTGTTGAGAGGCTTTGTATTGAGGCTGTTTGGATTTCCTTATATGTTATGGGTCTGTTTAAACTGTTCATCTCTTCTTGGTTGAACTTTGGTAGCTCCCATGATTTTAGATATATATCCATTACTTTTAGATTTTCAAATTTAGTAGTGTATAAGTTTTTAAAATATCCTTTATAGTGGTCTGGATCCTTTGGGTGCCTTTTGTGATGTTTCCCCTTTCATTTCTGATTTTGTTGATTTGGATTTGCTCTTTCTTTCTTTTGGTTAATTGGGCCAAGGGTCTATTTTGTTTAGCTTTTCAAAGAACCAGCTCTTAGATTAATTGATTCTTTGTATTGTTTTCATTGTTTCTATTTCATTAATTTCTGTTCATATTTTTGTTATTACTTCTCTTCTGCTGGGTTTGCGCTTCATTGGTTCTTGCCTTTCCAGGGTTTTAGTTGCAGTGTTAGGTCATTCATTTGGGCTCTTTCCTAATGTTTTTAATGTAGGCACTTAGCGCTGTAAACTTTCCCCTAAAGATGACTTTTAAAGTGTTCTAGAGGTTTTGTTTTATTGTATGCTCCTTTTTGTTTGATTCCAGGAATTCTTTTATTTCTTTCTTAATTTCTCCTTTGACCCACTCATTGTTTAGGAGTTTGTTGTTCAATCGCCACAAGTTCATGTAGTGACTAGGGCTTTGTCTAGTGTTGATTTTGAGCTTTATTGCATTGTGGTCTGATAGAATCCATGGAATTATTTCAATTTTTTTTGTATTTACTGAGGTTTGTTTTGTGGCCCAGTATATAGTCAATTTTTGAAAAAGTACCATGGGGTGCTGAGTAGAAAGTGTGTTCTTTGGTCCTTGGGTGAAATATTTGAAAGATGTCTGTTAGGTCCATTTGATGTATGGTATCATTTAATTCAGACATCTCTCTGTTTATTCTTTGTCCAGTTGA
>NW_008345364.1:339524-372303 GCF_000622305.1 Nannospalax galili
GTATTAGAATTGCTAACCCTGCTTGTTTCTTAATGCCATTTGCTTGGATTGTTCTTTTCCATGCTTTTACCTTAAGGTAGTGCCTGTCCTTCAAGGTGAGATGGGTTTCTTGCAGACAGCAAATAGCTGGATTTTGTTTCTTAATCCATTCACTTAGCCTGTGTCTATTGACTGGGGAGTTCAGTCCATTGATATTTAAGGTTATTATTGAAAGATGTGTGCTGGTTGCCATCATTTTGATTGGTGTTCTCTGTCTAATTTTGTGTTTCCTAGATTATAACTTTATTTATTTTCTTTCATTGCCCCTGGGGTATAGTTGTTTCTCTCTCTGCTCTCTGTATTGCTTCAAGTATTCTTTGCAGATCTGGTTTTGTGGACATGTATTCTTTCAGGCTATTCGTGCCATGGAAGATTTTTCTTTCCCCCTCAACTATAATAGATATTTTTGCTGGGTAAAATATTCTGGGCTGACATCTATTGTCATATAGAACTGGAAATACCCTGGACCAGGCTCTTCTGGCTTTTATAGTTTTCATTGATAAGTCAGCTGTAATTTTGATGGCTGAGAGCTCAGCCCCAGCATCCAGGAAACAGGCTGGCAGGCTGTGCAGCCCAGGGAAGCAGAGGGAAGTCCATTCCTGCATTGTTTTTCTTTTTTTAATTTTCCATAATCTTTGCTTGAGTGGTCCCATTCTTCAACTTTATCCTCCAGTGTTGATATGCTCTTTTCCATTTCATTCATTCTAGCAATGAGGCTTTCTCCTGTTGCTTCAAGTTGGCTTCCTTCTTGAGTTTTGCCCTTCCTTCATTTTTGCCTGGGTTTTCTTCAATATTCCTATTTCTTTTGTGAATTCATTCAGAAGTTTATCTGTATCTCCTTTTAGTTCTTTGATTTTTTTGTTTGTGTGTTCTTTAAATTTGTTGAATTCCTTGATCATGTTTATGACTGTTCTTTTAAATTTAGTCTTCTGGGTTATCTCTAGGGGGTTCTCATTGTAGATCTCTTCTACAGGATTGGTGGAGTTTGGTGGGGACATAATTTTATTATTCTTCCATTGTGATTTTGGCATGCGAATTTCTTTTGTTGTTTATGATTCTGATATGAGAATTAAGTTGAAGTATGCTTCTGTGTGTATTATCCCCTTGCCTAGATCCTTTCTTTATTGGTTATGTAAAGCTGGTTGGTACAGGGTTCAGGTTCTCTCAGGTTTAATTTGGAGGGAACTGATGGCTTCAGATCAGCTATTCAGGAGTACCCACAGAAGCCCAATTCGGGCTCCAGTCAGGTACACGCAGGCTTCCTTCACCATGTGGAGGCAGGATCTGGGTGCCCTCAGGCAGTCCACCTCTCAGGTTGTCTGCTAGGATCTCAGCCTGTGCCTCCCAAAGCCAGATCTGCCCTGGGTCCTTGGGAGGGGCCTTAGGAAATCCCAGGTAGGGGGATCAGTATGGCACAATTAGGGTAAGTTCACCACCACATGAGGGCAGGATCATGGTGCTCTCAGGCAGTCCGCCTGCATTCTCAGGCCCTCTGCCAGTGGGAAGCCAGAACTCAGCACTCTCTGGGGGTCTGTTGAGATCAGAGCTGTTACACTAATTGAGGTTGAAACACACCATCTCAGGCTCTCTATCCCCAATTTAATAATATCCTTTAACAAGCTTTTTTTTTTTTTTTATGTTTTCCTACCAGAGAGTTTCCTTGGATTCCAACTAAGCATTCTGGTTAACGGAATTTGAATTCTCAGAAATACATTCAATGATTATATTTTTCAGCATTACCCAGTTAGTCTCTGCCAAGTTTGATTAGTAGCTAAATGATGATATTTGTGAATATTTTGTCTTTTCTTTTGACTTCACTTAGCCTTAAAGGAAACAAGCAGAACAAAGGGAAATAAGTTGACCTGTTTTCATTTGCCAAGACTATACAGCAAAGTACCACAAGTGGAGTGAAGCAAACAGCAGAAGTGTATCGCTAACAGTTCATGTGTTAGAAGGCCAGGGCATTGACATGATTGGTCCTTCCAGAGTGCTGTGGGGAGTGCTGTGGGGAAGAAATTCTCTCCACACTTTGCTGAGAATATCTGGTTTTGCTGCATTACCTTAATCCTCATCTGTCTTTCTCTGCACATGTCACGCGCGCGCACGTGTGTGTGTGTGTGTGTGTGTGTGTGTGTGTGTGTGCAAATTGCCTGGACACAATAAGAACAGTAGTCATATTGGAGTATGAGCTACAGTATTGTCTTCACTTTCACTTGATTACCATTGGAAAGACCTTAACTCCAAATAATGCCCTGGGACTTAAAAAGTTTACATAAGAATTTTTCAAAGCCTACACCCACCCATAGCATCATCACACAACATAGACTTGCTGGAACTCAGCTCCTGCCATTCCATCAACACTTCTGAGTAGTGGTACTCTGGAAGGTGCAGATCCCCAGAGAGTTGACCAACACAGGTGAAGTCAAATATGAAATCAGTTGAGAAACAAGGAGGTAACTGATTAGCAGATACTGGGCATGGGCTTGGTGTCCCAAATCCAGATACTCAGAGATTTTAATTAGAAATTTCTCAATGCTATAGAAGCTACACAGTAGGTCATTGGGTTTAAATCACAGTCAATCAAAACAGGTGGTTGTAGAATTGTTTTCTGACCAAGTTCCACATCAATTCAGGGTCCTTTATCAATTCCTTGTCAAATAACTTCAGGCTTTGGAAAGAAAGTGGGGGGGTCTGCAGGTGGAATGGCATCAGTGAGTCTTCTGTCTTCCAAAAGCAGAATTCCCCTCCCTCCCTGCTTCATCACTGCTCCATGTATATCACTCACCTACCTGTTAGTATCATCTCTTCAAGCCCACCTTTCAGTCCCTGCAATTGCCATTTTGCTGTGGCCTACTGAAAGTCCTACTTGAAATTATGATCCCAATCTTTATTTATGCACTGGTATGACCACGTTTATGTTTGTTTTGTTTCGTTGACTTTGTTATTTAAACCTTTATTTAATTTCTTAGGAATTTATTTTGATGCAAGAAGCAACTCTAAGTTTTTTCTACTAATGGCTTTCCCGGGCCCAGTACAAGTTCCTCAACAGTCCATGTTTTCTCCATGGATCTCTGTTGCTTTCATTATGTCCTAATTTCTTGTGCATCTTTTTAGAACATATTCTTTTGAGAATTTTGTAAAGTATAGAATGAAATGGAGTCACTTCCAACTCGACTCTCCAGTATCATGTATTCTTAAGTCTGGTCTACTGTGTCCTTCATTCAGCATTTTGTCAATTTCTGATTGATTAGGATAAACTTATAACAGGTTTATGACGTGACAGTGTCTTTCAATTGCTCCTCCATTTCAAAGTTGCCTTTCCTAATGATGCGTACCAACCTTTCAAGATGAACTTAGGTCAGTCTAAACAATTATTGGAGTTTTGATCAGAAGTTCATTGAATTTGTAAATTTGGAAAATCTGTGATCCAACTGGTGCTTTTAGAGTTCTGAGTCAGTCTTTATGTTGAACTAGGTAAATGTTCACATTTGCTGACTCTGCACGAATGGATCCCTCCAGTTTCATCCCCAAGATCCCATGTATCTTATCAAGTATATCCTTACTAGTGCTGACCATATTTTAACTTGGATTTGGGGTTCTCTATTCCTTCATTTTTGCTAAGAAAAAGCTGTTGATTTTTTTTACTGTTATTTTATCTCTAAATTCACTTAATTTTCATAGTGTTTATAAAGATGATCCAGTGGGATTATTCTAGGCTTTCCCAAAATGGAATCATAACAACTTTCATCATATTATTATTTTCTACCTCTGTCAAAATTTTAGCTTAAAAAATAGACTGAAATCCACAAGTGGTGAAAATCTCAGAAACAGGTGTGTTTTGCTTTTACTGTAAAGGAACGATGGTTCTCATTCAATGCTGTAAGAAACAGAAATTTAGATAATTTTCAAGGGAAAGTATATTAACAAAATTTGCAACATATATCTCATCAATCTGATAATTATCTTCAACCAAGTTTACTGTATGATTTACTCAAGAAAGTGTATGACATCATGTGCTATATGGATGCACAGCATGAAAATTTTTATTGAATTTTTGTGCATTTCATGCAGTATATCTTAATCATATGTAGACCCCTCCCCTATCTGCACCTCTCTTTAGTCCTCCCACCAGATTTCAGGCATTCTGTCAAATATGTAAAGGGCTATCAAGTCAAGTTAATGTACCCAGATGTCCCTTAGTGTGAGTTCATCTACTGGAACCTGGTCAGCCTATCAAGCATCACTCCTTTAAAGAAGACCAACTCTCCCTCACTCAACAGTGATCAATTTGCCATAGTTGCTGGGCTAAGATTGGGGCCTCCTGTGCATTTCCCCACCTCTATGCTGGGTTTTTGTCTGGTTTGCGTTTGCATGGGTTTTCAGCATGCTGTCACCATTGTTGTAAACTATGTTTCCTTGTGATCTTCTACACAGACTCACAGTCTCCCTCTCACCCCTTTGGCAATGGTCCCTGAGCCCTGGGTGACAGAAGTTTAAAAAAGGAGTCCTATCTAAGGACACACACTCAGCATGACATTTTTTATTAATAACCAGACAGATATCTATCCATAAGGTGTTGGTTAAATTACTCATATTATATGTATATAACAGATCACCCTATGACTGACTATTCAATAATTCTGTGGATATGCATCTATTCATCTATGGAAACACCAAGAACATGTTACGAAGCAATAAGGTAGTGTTATGCTTATTGTAATTCTTTTTCTCTGAAGGTATTCTTATATTTATGTTTCTTTAAGTATTTTCTTGTTTATTATCCACCTTGATGTCTATTCTGGAGACACAGGGAAGCTAAGCATCACCACATTTTACATTTTTCATTGTTCAGCACTCATTAGATCAGAAATAGCTACTTTTTAAAAACAGGGCAAAATAAATATATGTAGGCATTTTCTTGTTTATTTATTTTTATGTGCACGAGTGTTTCACCTGTATGTGTGTAAGTGTACCTGTGCCTGTGAAGCCTGAGGAGGCCAGAAGGACATAAGATTCCCTGAAACTGGAGTTGTAGGAGGTTAACTGCCATGTGGGTGGTGGGAATTGAACTCCAGTCCTTTGGAAGACCAGTCAGTGCTCTTAACCGCTAAGCCATCACTCTAGCCCCAGCTCTGTAGGCATTTTCAGAAACACTAATGCTCATCTCTGAGCAATGAGATTTTTTTATAATCCTTTGTTTCTTAGAAATTTCTATTTTGATATTATGATGATGATATTTCAGACTTCTAATTTTTTTTTTTTTGGTCTTTTTGAAACAGGGTCTCCCTGTAGCCCCAGCTGTCCTGGAACTCATTATATAGGCCAAGCTGACCTTGAACTCACAGAGATCTGCCTGCCTCTGCCTCCCAAGTGCTGGGATTAAAGGCGTGCACCACCACTCCTGGCTAGACTTCTAATTTTAAAACTCTTCTATTTATTTCTCTCTCTCTCTCTCTCTCTCTCGCTCGCTCGCTCGCTCTGTGTGTGTGTGTGAGAGAGAGAGAGAGAGAAAATCTCCAAAGAAGTAGAGTATGTATATCAAAGAGTGCTTCCAATGATTATAGAAGCCAAGAAGTACCATAATCTGCAGTCCACAAGCTGGGGGCCCAGTACCGTGGGGTGGTGTAGCTCCCATTCAAATCCAACAGCCTAAGAAGTAGAGAAGTCAAAAATTTTAATTGCCAAACAGAGTCCAAACTCCTAAGAATGAGGAATACCAATGTCCTGCCTCAATAAAATAAAATAGCATACTAATCTACCCACACACACATTTTGTTCTATTTAGGCTTTCAATGAAATGGATGATAAGAAGTCAATTTGCTTAGAGTAATCTTGAATATACATCTATACATGTATCCACACATATTCACATATGAATATACATATATGTATACATATACACATAGACATATGTGAGGAAGAAAGGCAGAAACAGATATTCAAAGATAGTTACACAGAGCAGAGACAACATATGTGTGTATACGTACTAGTATATGTGTATGTTGTTTAAAATGTCCATCCTCCAGTAATCTTCTATACCTTACACAGAAGATACCTTACACACTATCAGTTACAGAATAAATTTCAAATACTATAGCACGGATTCATGTTTCTTATAAAACTGCTTTAGTGTAACATTCCTTTGAATCTTATATTTTCTAGATGAATTCATCTTAGAAGGTGTACCCTGGGCTTCACCTTAAGTGGAAAATCTCCTGATCTGTATCTGTATTGAATATCTATTGTATCAAGTTATTGCTAGCAGTCCACCTTCCTATAGAAAGATCATTTCTGTTTTTCATGCCAACTCTATTTCTTAAAATCAGTAAGTAGTTCTTCACTGTGTGACAGATGATTCTCAGATGATTCTATCTCTAAAGAGAATTTCTTTAAGATTAGGGACCATGGTGGTTTGAATGAGAAATGCCCCCGACAGACTCAAGTATTTGAACACTTGGTCTCCAGTTTATGGTACTATTTGGAGAGGTCGTGTAACTTTCAGGAGGGTTGGGCTTATTGAAGTACATCACATGGGGTGGGCTTCGAGAGTTCATACTCTTGCCCCATTTCCAGTTTTCCCTGTCTGTTTCATGTTTGCTGTTGAAGATGGAAGCTCTCAGGTTCCTGATCCAACCATCTGTTGCCATGCCTCCCCCACCATTACAGATTCTCCCTCTAGAATTGTAGGCCTAAATAAACCCTTTCTTCCATAAGTTGTTCTTGTTCATGGTATTTTATTATAGTAACTGAAAAGTAACTACAAAGGACCCTTGTCCTGTTGAACTTTAGAAAATGGCAAGTATATATAAATTTGGAAGTTTATTGGTTAAGTTAAAAATGCACTTAATGAAGAGAATATTATGCTTATTCTTTTCATATGATAAGAATCTTCAGGTCAGTAGCATAAAGTACCAAACCAAATAATATCCTATTATCTTCCACCCTTCTGGAGTCAGGACATTAGAAAAGGCTCAGTACGACCATTTTGACTGAGCCACATTCATGAGGTGGTAATTGGATGGCAGGTGGAATGGAATAGTGAAGAGATGGATAAATAAGCTGCCCACTCCCTCTCTTCCTGTAACCTCTAAAGGTCTCCAGATGTTTATGGCATAGCTTTGGGGACTAGGCTGAGCTTCTTTACAGCATGACAGTGTCAAAGCAATCCAGGTGATTACACAACAGCTTAGGAGGCCAGAGGTCAAATCTCATGTAGGTCACCTAAGTCTCATTCTTCTTCACCTTTTATCTGATGACCTCAGGTGAATCTTCTGTGCTGCATTCTACTGGCTAAGAAGCAGCCACCAGTCCAGAATCTGGTTGCTGCAAAAATTCTACATCTTAATGAGTCTGTCAAAGAACTTGAGAAGACATTCTACCAGCATCACAGGTTGTCTTCTATCTTATCTCTGCTTCTCTGAGCATCTGAATGTTTCACACATTGAAATTAGTAACAACTAATTCAAGAACTATGTTATCAGCTTAGATGGAATGTGTCCTCCTTGCAAACACCCTCTCAACCTGCTAAGAAAGAAACAAACACAAGTGAAGAAAAAACTGTGTAAGTGATATGAATGTAACTTTCCTGCTGATAATTCACAAAAGGTATAGAAGGTGGTAAATTCTGTGCTTATAGTGGCTGTTCTCCAACTCCATGGATGCTGAGTTTATTCATTATGAATCTGAGAAATTCAATTCTAGTTGGTATGTAAATGTCTAATTCTAAACACATAGAACACTGCCAACAATAGGCAGCAAGACTAATCTTCCAGACATTGCCGTGTGTTCACTGGCTCATTTTTCCATTCTTGAACTAGAAGCATGCCTTAAACAACCAGGTCAGAGAAAATCTGAAGCTGTTTCTGCAAGAAATGGAAAAATAACACAATAAACTTTCCATTCACCTAAATTTAAAGTCCAGAAAATCAGATAATAAAAATTGAGGCATTGATTTTGGCTAAATCATCCTCTAGAGAGGATGCTAGAACAAAATGTTACACAATGAGACTTGCTTCAGTCTACTTGGGTAGCAATGACAAGGTACAGCAGATTGAGCATCTTCTGAACAACAAATTCTTTCTTACAGTTGTGGAGGTTTTGATAGTCAATATCAGTCTCACAGTTGTGGAGGATTAGATGGCAAAGATCAATGTACAGGCAGATTTCTTGTCTGGCGAAGATTTAGTTACTGCTATGTAGATGGTGTCTTATTGCTGTATACTTTCATGTTGGAAACGGAAAGGAAGCTGCTTCAACATCTCTTATAAGGGCACTGAGTTGTATCTACTAATATTGTCATCTTAGTGATAAGGTTTCAACGTTATGATGATTAATCTTTGATAGGAACTTGACTGGTTTTGGGATCACTTAGGAGACATACTTTAGGAATATATCTTTGAGAGAGTTTCCAAAGTGTTTAAGGAGGAATGACTCAGCGTGTGTGTGTGTGTGTGTGTGTGTGTGTGTGTGTGTGTGTGTGTATCATGGACTGGGGCCCAGGTTGAATAAAAGGAGGAGAGGAAAATGAGTTGAGCACCAGCGTTCATCTCTCTCTCTCTCTCTCTCTCTCTCTCTCTCTCCCTCTCTATCTCTGCTTCCTTAACTGTGGGCAGCATGTAACCAGCTACCTCAGGCTCCTGATTCCACACCTGTCCTGCCACATTGTGAGTCAAAACAAACTCTTCATTCTTCAAGTTGCTTTTTGTAGTGTATATTATCATTACAATGGGAAAAAGACCAGAAAACTGGTGCCAGAAAGTGAGTCATCACTGTCACTAAGTGATGGCTGTTACATCTTTAGAGCTGGTTTGCAAGAGAAATTTGGAAGAGTTTGAACTTGTACATCAGAGTCTCCCTAGAGAACGAAAAGAAAGCTTAATGGACTATTCTGGTGAGAGTTTAGAAAAACAAAGTGCTAAGAGAGATGCAGACTGCAGAGGCCAGCTCACAAGCTTTCAGGAGGGAACAGGGACTATATTGGAAAGTAGACTAGAGGCTATTTGTGTTATGGTCTAGCAAACAATCTAGTTGAAAATATGAGTAAGACTAAGTCAAATGTAATGGGCTAGGTTATTTGCTAAAGACCATTTCAAGACAGCATAAAATCCAGGCTGCGGCATGGCTCTTCCTCACATCTCTTAGTCAGATCTCCAGTGAGAAATAGCAGAAAGAAATCAAAACATTGTAGTTTGTCAGGAAAAAGAGGATGAGCAAGTTTAAAATGTAGACAGAATGGTGCAAAGATAGCTGTCCCTTTTAAAAAGAGTGAGCCTATTAAAGTGAAACCTCGTTTTGTGCAATGGGACGATGGGAAAGGTGCCCAGAAGGCAAGACCCCATCCACCGACGGCTTCACCTTGGGAAACTACAGTTGGAAGGAGAAGGGTTGAATTTAGTGCTGCTGAAGGGAGACCCCTGTTTGAAAATCACTGCCTGGGAAAATGCTACCAAAGCCCAGTGAGGCAGCTACAGCTGTAGTAAAGGAGACCAGAGTGCATTCATGTTGCCAACACTGTCAACGTCGTATTGGTTCCATAAGTACGCAAAATGAAAGCATTACAGGCTCATGGATTTTCCACCCAGGTTCCCGAAAGCAGCCAAGCCTAGGCAGTCTACAGCAGGATGGAATTCTCAGCAAGGAGGCCCTGAGAGGTCCCTGAGCAAAGATGTGAAAATAAAACTTGTTAAAACAGCGACCAGGGGACGTTGGAGATGTCAGAACTATAAGATACTGACTGAGGAAAGTTCGAGGCTTGTAATGGTACTGGCTCATGAGAGAGGATTTACATCCCACAGGCAGACGAATTGGCGGAAAAGGGCAACCCAAAGCTCTCGGAGCTAAGAAGCCCAGATGCCAGTCTGGAACTGTGAGCCCGAGGTTTGTCCCAGTGAGTCCAATCATCTTTTGTCTTGTTTTGGTTCTATTTTTCCATCTTAGTTTCTTTTGCTGTTGCTGTGACATAAGGGAGAAAGTATTTATTCTGGCTCAGTCTAGATTACAGTTCATCACGGTGAGGAAGCTACCGCAGCAGGAGCCTGAGGGAGCTGGCCACTTTGCACCCACAGACAAGAAACAGAGAGAGGAATGCTGCAGCTCAGCTATTTCCTCCGTTCTCTCGAGTCCAGGATCTCCAGGCAGAAAATGATCTTCCCACAGATAAGATGAGTCTTCCCATATCAATGGGATAGTCCAGATAACCCCTGATGGGCATACTCAGAGGCCCATCTCCCAGGTGATTCTAGATCCTGTCAATTTGACAACTCACACTCACCCATCACACAGTCCTTGCTGTGCCCTCATTCCTCCCTCAAAGGATAGAATGTTTATTAAATATCGTATATTGAAAGTATGAAACTTATTTTTATTTACAGATACTCAAGAGACTGCCTCAGTTTCAATAAAGATTCTGAACTTGGGGTTTTGAACAACAATGGATATGTGAAGGCCTTGAAGACAATTTTTTTTAAATGAGGAATAAATGCATTCAACATTATGTGGTAAACATGAGACTTTAAGGGCTAGAGCGGAATACTGTGATTTAAAGTGTTGTATTGGCCCACAAGCTGACAAGGGGGTAAACTTATGCTTAATTTTTATTGTGAAGTGGGCTGGATTTGGGATCAGCTTGGAGATATACTTGTGGGTATGTCTATGAGAGTCCATCTCACCCCAGTCAGAATGACTCTCATCAAACTCATTCAATTTTATGTCTTACAGGGTTTATACTGAGTTCAATATTGTGTAACTGTAATAATTCAAATGTGAACCTAAAAATTACAGCCACTTTTGAAAGATATGCATCCTTGCTCTGGAAATTGTTACTGAATATGTTAAAGCTGTAATGAAATGCTTCTTCTAACGATGTGTTTTTTTTTAAAAAAATAATAAATAAATAAATAAATAAATAAATAAATAAATAAATAAATAAAATAAAATAAAATAAAAACAAGCAACAACAAAGGCGGACGAAGACTGTGTTGAAAGATAAATCTTCAGGGACTAGAGAGATGGCTCAGTGGTTAAGAGCACTGACTGTTCATGCCAAGGACCTTGATCCACTTCCCAGCACCCACATAGTGGCAAACAACCATCTGTAACTCCAGTTCCAGGGAATCTTGTGCCCTCTTCTGACCTCCAAGGGTATTACACGACATGGGTGCACTTACATAAAATAAAAAATAATAGATAAAATATTTAAAAAACAAATCTTCACTCACTACTGTTGGAAATGTAAACTGACATGGACACTACACAATTCTATATAGAGTTGTGTATAGGACACTAAGTCCATACACCACAGAGATACTTCCACATCCATGTTTATTGATTCAGTATGTACAATAGCTAGGCAAGGGAATCAGCCTTGATGCCCATCAACAGAAGAATGTATTAAAAAATATGAGTCCAGTGAGATGGTTCAGTGGGTAAAACTGCTTATCACCAAGCCTTGTGACCTGAGTTCAACCCCTAAAACCCACACAGTGGAAGAAGAGAGTTTACTCCCACAAGTTGTCCACTAACACCCCCCCACACACACACAGTTTGTGAACTCCACTTTTGATTAAACTCCACTTCTGTATATGAATAAAAGATAATTTAAAGTTTAAATGAAGCTATTTTATGATACATAAAATTTCACAAATGACATTTTGATTTTCCAATCTCTTCATTGATCCCTCATTATACGTTAATGCCATGATTAGTAACTATTATTTGAAGCCATGACAAATAACATGAAGAATCATATTATCGGTTTTTAAATGTTATCAGTATGCTGGAATGAATTATAGAACTGTGTTAGTTCAAAGCACAGATAGAAACACTAACGGTGTCATATAGGCTTCAATCAGTTTCATTTGGAGGCCTGAGGGAAGGCGTTTAGATGGACGCCCAGTTGCTTCAGCTCTTAGGACTGCACCGTCTGACTCAGATGCCTCTAAGTTGAAGAGACACTCCTTCCCTCGTTACTTTGTTTTTTTGCACATTAGTAGAGCAGTTGATCGGAGACAGAAGTTCCCAAGCCGCCCTGTCAAAGCCGAGACCATTACTGGAACACGGCTCCTTATTTTCATATGTTG
This sequence comes from Nannospalax galili, assembly GCF_000622305.1. NCBI lineage: Eukaryota > Metazoa > Chordata > Mammalia > Rodentia > Spalacidae > Nannospalax > Nannospalax galili. The sequence continues at coordinate 351,641 of NW_008345364.1, forward strand.
TTTGCATAGACTGGAAACAAGATCTATTTCTTTCTCTGAAAGTGTTTCCAGAAATCTTCCTCTGTTACGCACAACTTATGACACCTCTCTGTATTTAAATATTTTAGTTGCCAGTAGAAAGATTTCCTAAGTATTTTCCGCTAATGCCTTTACACTGCGTTCACTAGGCGAAAAATAAGGAAATGGTAACATTCTAAGTTCTTTGCCGGTTATTGTAAATCTTGCTGTATTTCGGTTTGTCTTTGCTTCTGGGGTTAGTATATTGCTATGTAGCCTAGACAGACCTTCGACTCCCAATCTTCCTGAAGCACTATTACACCCAGATAGTTGGAAGGCCAATACTTTCTTTGAAACTATTCGTGCATTATTTTAAATTGTATTTAATTGAGGTTTTATCTATATAGGTGTTATATAGTTGTATAAAAATAATATATTTTATTTTATAATGCAAAAAATAATGACGCAAAAAAGAAAAGGTATATATGTGCAATGGAATTTTTCTCAGCTATAAAGGACAAATTCATGACATTTTCAGGAAAATAAAATGAACTAGAGATCATTACATTAAATAAAATAAAGCAGCCCATTCGAGACAAACATCACATTATCTTTTGTATCTAGAATCTATAGTTTATCTTGTGTGTGTGTACATGTGTTTGTGCACATGTGTGCGTGCGTGTGCATGTATACATGCGTGCATGTGTGTGTGCGTGTGCCTGTGTGTGTGTGTGTGTATGTGAAACCTGAAGCAGACAGGACCCTAGGAGAGGGGAGGGAAAGAGCACAACATGGCGGGGAGGGAGTGACAGAAATACCAGTGCTTCACAAATGTCGTGAAAGCGGGAGTGACTAACAAGACGGGGGCAGAAGCAACAGGCGAAGGAGGGCATAAGAACAAAGCATAATGGCACGTGTGTACGATGAGGTCCACTATGTCGAATGCTAACTTAAAAGGTTGTGGGCCAGGCCCAGCCCCGTGTCCCTTGAATAAGGTGTACATGTGTGCTTGCTGTGCACACGGCAGAACAATGAGAGGTACAGCCTTACAACAGGAAAGAGTGATGGGATACTGTCCAGGACCAAAGAAAGAAGGTAATGTGGCAGGGGGGAATCCTGGGCAAGGGTTTGTAAAAAGCTTCCGTTATGAGAAGAATAAACTGTGAAGACTCTACTGTTCAACGTGATGACGGTGAATACACTGTATCACGCACATTGAAATTTGCTGAGACTACCTTCCATGCCTTTAGCAAACTATTGCACACACTGACATTACACACACTCACACATACACACACATGAAAGATGACTGTTAAAGTGATGAATATGAACTCGATTGACTGCGGCAATCTTTACAGAAAATAATGCTTCATCATAGCATCATATTGTACACCATTAATACATAGTGAACTTGTCATTGGGGCTGGAGAGATGGCTCAGGGGTTAAGAACACTGTCTGTTCTTGCAGAAAACCTGGGTTCAAATCCAAGCACCCACATGGCAGTTATCAACTGTCTATAACTCCAGTCCCAGGGGATCTGACAATCTCTTCTGTCTTCCACGGGCATTGCATGACACAGGTACACTTACCTACACGCAGGCAATATACACATACACATAAAAATAATAAATAAAAAGATATTTAAAAAACATATGCAGTGAACTTGTCATTAGACCTCAGCAAGCACAAGTCAGTGCTTCCCTTCAGGTCATCTGGGGAACGTTGCAGGAATTCTGCAAATGGAATGTCCACTTACAAACAGTAAGAGAAGGCAACTGCCTTGAACTGGATCTTATTTGAATTTTGCATCCTAGGAAAGATGGAAAAATATAGGAAGGGGGAAAGGGTTTAGTGGAACAAGCTGTGGGTTGAATATTGTCTTCCCCCTCCAAAACTAATGCTGAAATTTGGTTATCACTCTTGCAGAGTTGGTAGTTAGAGATATCAAGAGGTGATTCTGTCTTGGTACAGTGTCCTCATGAAGGGATAAGTGCACTTCTCACAGGACTGGATTCCTTAACCTGAGAGCAGCTTGCTGTCTATAAGGCCGACCTCTACACCTTGTCTTTTGTGTACACACACACACACACACAGAGCTCTTCACTTTCTACCACGAGTTGGACAGCACGAGGCCCTCACCAGAAACTGTGTCAGCATTAACACTTAGACTTTCCAATTGCCGTAAACATGAGCCAAAATGAACATTTTTCCCTTCCAGAAGTTACCCAATTTCACTATAATATTTCACATCAAAATATGAGCAAAAGAAGAAATTTCAAATCACAAATCACAGGGAAGGAGGTGCATGACTATATAGGAATAGAGTCCTCCAAGCTCCTGGGACCCTGATCATATGAACCTACAGCAAGCACAGGACCCACGCAAACTCAAGCAGACAAAAACTCAACGTAGAACTGGGGAACTGGACAGCAGGCCCCAATCTTAGCTGAAGAAATATTGGCAACTGATTGCTTCTGGGAGAGAAAGGGATGATTTTCCTAAAGCAAGGGACTACAGATAGACTGACTAGACCTGAGTAGATTGTCGAATGCCCCCTAAGCCCACCAGGCTTGGGTCTTCAACAAAATAAGAGTGAAGACAAAGGTCTTGATTTTATTATAAAAAGTTTAATTCTAGCAGGTGAGCAATCACAGAATGGCTTATTGTTGTGAGGAACACAGATCTTATATAGGAATCAGATTTGGGGTAACCAAGGAATCACCAAGGAATCACCATGGATATTCTACTAACAGAAAGTAACTACCGATGTAGCAAGTTGCTGCATTACCTCACCAACTCAGGTGCCCAAAGACCGAACCGAAACTAACTTTCTAGAAGACCTAATTTATCATGGAGGCACAGCCTTTCAACTCAAACCACTTAAGCAGAGAGCTCAGAAGCTCTTAAAGTGACACTCTACTCTTTTCCTATGCTTATGTCAAGCATGGCTCCCGACATAGAACCATCATTTGAACCAGCTATGCCACATATCCATATTAATGCTCACTCTTCACAATGGCCAAGATATAGAAGCCAGCCTAGTTAGTCATCATCAGTATAAAGATGATCAAGACTGATTGAGATGTTCTGTATGAAATGCACAAAAATTCAATTAAGAAATTAAAAACTAATGTTCAAAACTGACCCAAGAATGAGAAAGCTGTATAGCCACAGATCTATCAAAGAATAATGGACCCTTTCCCAATGTACCCCTATACCAAAACACACCACATACACCCACCCACAAACCTAAAAGTTTCTTATCTGAGACAGATGAATACTGCAGTATAATGACACAGCCAGCGTGGACACACACCACTGACCTGGAGTTATCAAAACTGGGAACTACAAACTCCTACCCTTTAGTTATTAGAGAAAAATGGCACAAGAAATTATAGGAAACCATTCGGAATTCAACCATTTTTTTTAAGTTGATAATATTAAAAGTGCAAAGGATAAATGGAGTTTGGTTTGAGGCAAAGACTGAATGGACTGATGTCACAGAGGAACACTGAAATGAACCAGAATATCCCTAGAAGACTTGGATCCACTGTAAATATCGTCACATCCTAGACACACCTGACAGGGGTATCTAGGGGAGGAGGGCTTGAACAGCACAGCATTCTATATAAGTCACAAAGAGGCATAACTAGCAGAAAAATAATATTCTCCTCAGTTCAAGGAGCCAAGAGCTATATAGAGACTCCAGGACTCCAGAGGAAATGCCACCTGCACCCTGGTCATGCCTGGGGTACACCTGCCTCTCCCAGGATACCAACTCAGCTCTGATCATACCTGGGGCTCTCGCACATCTCGACCGAGTGCCTACTCACGGGCACAGCTCAGAGGTGTACAGGTGGCTTCACAGTTTCTGAGCATGTTCCTCAGACTCCACTGTGTGGCCACGTGTGACAAAGCCATTTCATCCCTCTCCCACTCTGGTATGGAAAGGAAGTTCCATGCACACACTTTCTTGCAAGAACTAAGGAGATCAAAGAAGTAAGACATGCAACGCCAAGCAACGTTCACAAATTCCCCGGTGATCTCTTCTGTTTTCTACCTTCTTTCTGCAGCATTGTGCTAAATCAAATCTGCAGGAGCAAATGCTTTGCTGAGAAGCCTGGCCCTGTCTCCCAGGGACAGGGTGCAACTTGAGGCTCCTGAACTGTGATGCCTTCACCCCAGGCCTTCCTGGATGGGAGAACTCTGACACGGGGATCTGACTGTGCCTGGAGTGTCTACTGCCAGAGGGTGACTTTACAGTAGTTCTGGGCTAGGGCAGCTCTTTGATGAGCCACATGAAAATATAATGATTCGAATAAATATCTTTTCCATCACAATATTACCAGGCTGTGGGATGTCATTTACATACCCCTGATGATCTCATTATAGATGATTTTATCTCCCCTTCAGTCTGTCCCCAGTTAATTGGGTCCTGTGGTATTAAGCTGTCTGAAAAGGCATCTTCTCTTGATTTTCAGAGTTTGACTTACAAGTGAGTTGTTTGATAAAGTGATGCTATGTGGAGATAGAAAGGGCAAGAGACTTCCTGGAGACCTTATCTCTCCCTTGATATTTTTAAAGTCAACTCTGAGGATTTATCCATCTACAAAGGACAATGCTTAAAAACACAGTAAGCCTAAAGTCACTTCCTGTTCTCATTAAGTTGATCCCAGTTCAACTTCCCCAATGAAATGCTCTTGTTCCAGGGAACATTTGGCCTCTTCATCTTTTCGTTTCCAGATGTCACCATGACAAGCAGTGACTGCCACTGTGCGTCCCACCTTGCAGCATCAGCATAACAAACTCCCCCCAACCCCCAATGCTTGCTATGGACACAAGACTCTCCATCACATTCTACCAGAGGTACAGGATTCACAGACAGCCAAGCAGTCAGGTTCAGCAGGTGGCCAATGGGGGCATAACCAAAGGCTGCGCTGCTGAGAGCAGGTATGGAACCATGGAACATGTGCTCAGGCACCTTTCTTAAATGCATGCCCACCCATGGGGACAAAGGAACTCAGCAGATGAGGCCGTGTGGAAGACGAGGCAGAGAACCAGAAGGGAGAAACAGGAAGGAGTGTTCTCTGTGTGTCTCTCTCGCCCCAGCTTTGTTTGACTGATGAAAAGTATGTTGGTTCCCAACTCCCAATTCTCAAAGTGATCATTTTTTATTCCTTTTTATTTTTTTTCTTTAGTTTTTAATTAATATGAAAAGTGACAGGTTTCTTTATGGCACGTTCGTTCAAACTTAGTTTGGATTGATCCTGAAACACTCCAGCACTCTCCCCAACCCCCTGCCCCATCACCCACGTCTCTATTTGAACCTTTCCACCCCCAATGTTTCCTCCTTCTACGTTCACGTTACACGTGTTCTAGCACCTTCCCACCCACTACCAGAACTTCCCTGTCTTTTTTTAAAGCTCCAGAATTGCTTGATCAGATAGGACTTCACATAAATGACAGAGTGCATGAAATCCAGGGGTGGGGGTTATGGAGAGGTGTGGATGGGATATGGGGTCTAAATTTGATTAAGATCTATTATATGAGAGGCACAAAACTCGATAAAAATATTTTTTTAGGAATTATTATGCTGGACATAGTGTTGCATGCCTTTAATCCCAGCCCTTGGGAGGCAGAGGCAGGCAGATCTCTGCAAGGTTGAGGCCAGCCTGGTCCACATAGTGAGTTCAGGTGGACTGGGACTAGGGAGACCCTATCAGAAAAAAAAAAGTTGTTTTAGAATATATATAGACATATATTTATAAATATGCATACACATATGTACATATATACATGTGTGCGTATATATATGTATGTATGTGGGTGGGTCTATATGTGTGTGTGCATATATATATCGTGTACCTGTGTTGAAGGCTGCCCACTTGGGATCAGATAACGTCTCAGGAAACCAGTCCCAGGAGAAAACTGATTCTCCCTCCATCCCTGTTTATTGCCTGTAATTCTTCATCTTGAGGTGGGACTCTGTGACATTTTCCTGTCCACCTTGGTGTGAAAACTGGTTTTGTCATTATGCAGATCGCCATAGAAATTACCTTAGAGCAGCACACTGTGGAAGTTTCACTGTTGCGTATATGTCACAATCATAATCAAAAGAGGACAAGACTTCGAGGAGTCAGGAGGGACATGGGTGGGGGCTGGGAGGGGTGAAATAATGCAAATTAGTATGAAATTCTCAAAAATGAACAAATTAAAAATCACTAAGGAATTGCTTTGTCAAAAACATGCTGAAATTCTCTCTCGAGTTCTTTTTCCATCCCTTCACCAGACTTACTAGCACCTGTCTCTCTGTGTTCAACTCACCCGGCACCTTCTTTTGCACTGCCACACCCTTAGTTTTTGGGATGTACCCTTCATTTGTACACACACACACACACACACACACACACACACACACATACACACACCTGCAGTCAGCCCCCTCCTAGCAAATGTCAAATGGATTTGCAATTTGCACATCTAATCTGTCTGAGTTCAGACGCTCTAGTTTACCCATCTCTACATCTTTGATGTAAGGCTTGGGTGTAAAGGGAGGAGACACCCCACAGTGGTGACCAGCCCCCAGTGATCACATTGTGTGTCGATCTGCAAGGAAAACCTGTGGCAAGGTTGCCCAACAGGATGGACAAGCATAAGCCTTGAGACCACTGTCACTCAGATTCCCGGTTTTCAGTGAGGTATAGATGCCCTTCTCCACAAGCTACACAGTATAAAGCAAGTCTTGTTGAATAAATGAATAAGCATTTGGATGAGCAAATGAGGGTTTTGCCGAATTCTTTGATTTATCACTCTTGCAAAAGAGGAAATACAGCCTATATTTTGCTGCAACATCAATTTAAACAGTGGTACAGTTCAGCGAGAATTCTATGAATGCAGAGATCTCAAGGCAGCATATGATTTTTTTTTTTTTTTTTGGTGTTTTAGAGACAGGGCCTCCCTATAACCCTAGCTGACCTGGAGCTTGCTATGTAGACCAGACTGGCCTCAAAATTACAGAGATCTGCCTGTCTCTGCATCCCAAGTACTGCAATTAAAGGCTTGCTCCAACACCCATGGCCATATGATTTTTGAGGACTGTAAGAGCAGGAGGCAGTGAATGACTAAAACAAAATAATGTCTTCCACACACAACCGGGCAGTTGCAAATGTGAACTCACAGTGATTGTGACAGCATGCACAAGATCTGCACACAATCAAGCCAGGCGCAATCCCAGCTTGGAGGATGGTGATGAGTGTGAAGCCCCCTCCTAGACAAGGGGCTATTGGCAACTGACAAATGCTGGAGGGAGACTCAGCTTTCTTTAAGGGTGTGCTCCCTGGTAGGTTGGCCACACTCCAGTGAATGACCCCACACCCCAGAGTGTGTGGGCAGCACAAGGTAGACCTGGGATTTTAAAAAAAGATAAGGACACGGAGCCCCATGGATAGGGAAAGGGGATGGATCTTGAGGAGTTGGAAGAGGGAACTGAATGTAATCAAATACACTGTATGAAATTCTCAAAGAATTTATAAAACAATAAAAATATCAGATTAGGCAACTTCAGTGTAATGCCAAGCCTGGGCATTAACACACCCAACCCATCTGGGATGGTTAACTTGGTTGTGAACTTCACTGGATCCGGAGTCAAGTAAGAGTTGCATTTCTGTGAGCACCTCTGAGTTTTTCCTGATCAGATTCCTCTTAATGTGGCTGGCACCTACTGGCGGCTACATACAACGGAGGTCCGGGCAGAAGTTGTACCTTTTATTTCATTGTCATTGTGTCTCACTGTCAAGTTCACTCACTGTACCACTGATGCTGCTGTTCTAATCCTTCATTGACATCAGAACCCAGATTTGGGCCTTCCCATGTGAACTGAGGGCCAGTGGGCTCTCCAGGAATTCTCCAGGCCTGCAGTACCAAGTGAGACTGCTTAGGTATCCAGTCTCATGGACTAATAGGTATGCGGTTCTCTACCTCTCCAGCACCAAGACAGTTGTTGGGTTACCCCAGCCATATCCTTTAAGACAATCTAAGTAATCCCCTTTTAATATGTATTCATTCTAGGGACTGGAGAGATGGCTCAGCGGTTAAGAGCACTGGCTGCTCTTGTAAAGGACCCAGGTTCAATTCCTGGCACCCACATTGCGGTTAACAACTGTCCATAACTCAGTTCCAGAGGAATCCAACACCCTGTTCTGACTACCTCGGGCATTGGATGACATGGATGCACTTACACACATGCAGGCAAGACACTCATACATATAAAATGAAAATAATAAAATATTTTAAAGAATACATATTCAATCCATTTTTGTTCCTCTAGAGAACCTGGAGTAATACATGCACACATGAAGATCATAAGCACTTGATCCCCTTTTCCATCTACATGTCCCATGAACATTATAATGAATCTCTGGAATATGTAGTTACTACTGACGGTGTTTCCCAGCACCTCATGTATGCAGCTCAGTTCACATCACACTGAATAATAACACGGGAACCATGAAGCGTTTGAGTCTCACAGCAAAGCTTTCTGGTAGATTTGCAATAATCAGCATTCATAAGACAGTTGTCAATATCCCTCTTCCAGGCATTAGATAAGGCCTCTATTCCGCACAAACCAGTTAAGCAACAATACCACAGTAAGCAAGCACTTCAGAGGGCTGAAACTACCTCCATTTGAATTACTTTTCTCTTTCAAAATAAGCATTCACTAATCAGCTCTAGGGAAAAAGTATAAAAATGCAACTCTCCAGAAGCCTGCTTACTGAAAGGAAAACAAGGGCCGTAATTGCAGGACCAGGTGCCCTGTCCAATGCAGAGTGGAGAGCTCTTGTCTGTTTCTGAGGCCCTTTCTCCCTCAGATAGTTTTTGGCCAACCTTGGGTATCTATAAACGCCAACTATTGCTTTTCAATCACTTTCCAATGTGTTACAACATTGCAGTAAATATGTTCACTGTACACAGAGGTTTTTTCGTGTGTTCATTCATTTGGCAAATGTTCTTCAGATTGTCTATGTTCCAATCACATTGCTGGGCACTTAAGATGTTTATAAAGCACAAAAAGCTATATTTTGGCCCACAATAAAGTTTACGGTGGGCTTAAATCTGTGGTAAAATGATACAGATTAAAATGAAGGTGATGAATATCTGTCTTAATGTGCCACAGAAGTCAAGTTCATAGCACAACTAGGGGCTTGACTAATTGTCCAGTCTGGTATACCTCCTCTGAGACACCTGAAAGATAAGTCAGCATAAGAGGCGACTCAGTGAGGAAGGAATATTCCTGCTTTGTCTGACATGTATTAATTAGTATATTCATGCAGCAAATATTTTGAACACTAAATATTTTTCCAAATGACATCTGTCCCGGCCTTCAGGAGTCACACATTGGCAGGGCAAAAGAGGGACCAGATTCAGCCTCTAGATTGGGAAGCAACACAATCCAGGTTGGGGAGCCAGGGACCATGGGGGCTTCCAGTCTTGTGGATACCATCCAAGGCTGGGTCTAGTCCAAGACACATGCAAAGAACAGAATTTAGAGTAAATCAACTTCATGTTCTCCCTACATGTGGAGATATGATTCCACCCAGTTCTCACATGCTAAAATGCCAGCCCCAATGATACCCTGCTTTATAGGATGGTGGTGGAGGTTCCTAGAGAAAGCTTTGCAATGATCCCTCCCAGCAGGGTAAGTTCAATGTCCTAAGGTGGAAACTGAGTGTAGCTGACTATTCATGTGTGCGAGGACACCCTGAGTATTTATCTGTATTACAGAAAGAAATAAGATGGGTCTACTGCTAACCTTACTTTTCCATTTTCAAAATGTATTTATTATGTGTGTGCACATGTCATGGAGAGTGTGTGGAGGACAACTTGTGGGAGATGTTTCTCTCCTACTATGTGGGTTCTGGAGTCAGACTCAGGTTCTGAAACTTGGCAGCGAGCGCTTTTATCCACTTACCCATCTCTCTGGCCCAGCTGTCAGCTTTTTGACTCACTCCTGGATTATATTTCTGGCATTAAATCTTGTAAGACCACTAGTCTGCCAGCCCACCCATCCATGCTTACAGTTCTTCCTCCTGTCCATGAGATAGTGACAAAGTTACAGGATCAGCCTCAGTCCAGTTCTCAGCAAGGATTCAGAACAAACCAAGCTGTTTTTGGGTGTGTCTGGGATCCGTATTGGTCTTCCCTGCAAGCCAGGTTTCACATTGTTCCTTACCTCCAGAGCCCGTTCTACAGGCTTTCCAGTGTGCAAGTCAGACACTATCTTCTCCTACTTGACCAGGCTCTGAAGAAATGGGCATCAGAAGTGGGGCAAGTGTGCAGTTAAGTCAGATGACAAAGGTCAAAAACACAGCACTCTTGCTCAGCGTTGGCTGGTGCACATCTTATATCAACTTGCTAACTGTTCACAGTGATTTAACAAGGTACAGGCTATTGTTATTCTCTGTTTAGGGACTGGGTAACTGAGGCAGAGCACGGTTAAATAACTTGGAAAGCAGCACAGGTAGTGAGAATAGAGGACCTGCAGACCCCACCTGAGCTGTGTGACTGCGGGGCCTGTGTGCCTACATTCTTGCTATGGTGGTCAGCAGTTGGAACACTGGTAGTGTCTGCAATGGATTAGGCTCTGGTTTGGGTCCAATGGGATTGTGGGCTTGGTGGGTTTTAACTAACCTCTCTGGGTGGTAAGGAACCATCACTCAAGCTAGTTTAGGAAAGGTTGGGTAGTTAAAGCATGGATTTAAATGGAATAAAAAGTAGAATCTTCCAGAAACTACATGAAGTGGTGATAGTTGGCCTTACTAGAACCAGTTAAGAGTCTGGGTATGCAAAGGCCCCATGCACCTGGGAGGGAAAGTTTATAGATTTGTGATTCCTGCCAGGGTTACTTAGTGTGCCTATGATGGGGAAACTCACCTTTGTACTTATGGGGACATTCCTGGAGAGGAGTGCCTTGGGATATAGTGACTGGATAGTGGCTGGAGATCCAGGAGAAGAGGCAGGCAGCACAGGTGTGTGCCTGTCCCTTTCTTCTTCCTGAGTAAGTGAACATGTGGCTGCCGCCATGACTGCCGACAGCAGACTGCAGGCTCTTTAGCTTTGCCATGTGGATTCTGCAAGAGACACTCTAGGGAACTTCCAAGCCTCAACACCAGAGTGGGCTGCTGAAGCATCCAGTTTCCCAGTGCTCAGCCTCCCCATCGGCACAGACCCTATAATATAAGCCAATACAATAATCTGCTTTCATAAGCAGTGCATACATTCCATAGTTGCTGTTCTAGAGAACTCTGACTGATATGCTCGGTCTAACTCCTGTCTTCCCTTCCCTCTCAGCTCAATATTTATCACTTTTCTTTATCCTCATCCTTTCTGCTTGTTCTTCCTGGCTCCCTCCCAACTCTAAGTATATGCTGCTGCTGCTGCTGTAGCTGTCGGTACCCAGCCCCTATCTCCTTGCCCAAGGCTGAGCTCACCTTCCCTTGAAGGTTGGCTGTACTACTTCAATCATTAGCTGTCGGTACCCAGCCCCTATCTCCTTTCCCAAGGCTGAGCTCACCTTCCCTTGAAGGTTGGCTGTACTACTTCAATCATCAGCATGACTGCAGGGCCTCTGAGGATGACTCCAAGGGAACCTTCATCTAGTGAGGATGGAGGGGTACAAGTTAGGAAGTGAGTTCCCTAGATGCTTGAGGGTAGATACTTTACACATTCCTTGGCGAGGATGACTCCAAGGAAACCTTCATCTAGTGAGGATGGAGGGGTGCAAGTCAGGAAGTGAGTTCCCTAGATGCTTGAGGGTAGATACTTTACACATTCCTTGGAGGGTACCCAGGAAGGGCTGTACACATAGGAGTGCCTCAAGAAGGAATAGCCTGTACCTAGAAGAAACTAGAAAAGAGATGAAAGTTAATTATGCATTTATCCTGGGTCAAGATTTTACAAAGGCCAGGCTGGTGATTTTATGCAGATTAGGAAACCAGGCCTCAGGGCTGATGCCTAAGGCCCCGTTGCGTGTGTATAGACATATGTAGATAGAATTCGCTACAAGTTGGTCCCTGGATATAAGACATGGAGGTGTAGACAATGTGGTAAATGAGGGCTCAACAGTCACAGTGTTTAATAGGTTGAGATTAATACCCAGAAGCACCTTAAACCGGAAGTGAGTAGATAAGGAGCTGATACCTAAGGGGGTTTGCGCCTCAGTGGGTGGCACGTGACACTCCGCCACCTTCTCTTAAAGAACACGGCCTCATCTCTTCGTGATGAAGGAGCAGAGCCCAACCCCAGCTCTGGCGTTACACTGTCATCTGTGCCAAGAAAACAGTGTAAAACTGATCATTTTTAATTTTTTTATTTATTACTTTTATTTTATGTGTATGAGTGTCTTGCCTGTGTGTATGTGGGTGAGAATTTTTGTTTGAAGAAACTTTGTGACTTTGAGGAAAGAACAGACACAGAAATGTGACTAATACCCTGAAATCTGAAGGTTTAAGCTCTGAGTAAGAACTACAGAAACAAGGTAAAAGCCTGGGGTAGAGAACCGAGAATCCCTGCCTCTCTCTTCCCTTCTCATCACAGCAAATTGGAAACCGGAATCTCTATTTTCAGATATTTATACAGCAAGTCAAGTGGTAGTTCTATTTACTGAAATGTGCATTCCCCGCTTCCTGATTTTACATGGTTGTCTTCGCTTCAAGAGAATCTGCTAGCTGTGGTGAGAGGCAGGCTGCCTCTCTCTGAGAAAAAGCATCAGTCACAGCATGGTTAATACTTACATCAGCACCCAGCCTTCTGTGATTCAAGATCACTCATTGTAATTGATACGCCTAGTGAGCCCATGGAAATGTCCCTCTGTCTACTCTTCGGAAGAAGCAGAAGAAAGAACCTCACAGACACATAACAGAACACAGGTACTGGATCATCTCTGGTTTATCTTCTTCTGTTCTCAAAAATTAAATTCTGTCGGGCAGGTGTTATGAGTCCCCATTTCATAATGGGAGGCAGCAAAGGAACAAAGAATTTAGGGTAATAACAAGAATTTAACTTTGTGTGGGAACCAGTGTGTTGGGATTGTGCTCTCCAACCTCTCCACCTTATCAAAGGCTTTCTCATATAAATGCACAGATTTCCACACACATTAGATGCACAAGCAGTTCTGAAAGTGACCCCACATGAGTCACATGCAGAACTTTCAGTTGGTTAGGATTCTTGGGCTGCCTTATACTCATGGGCAAGTAAACCTTAGTAAGTAAACCTTAGATTTAATTTTGAGCTAGATTTTTAATGTTTCATTTATTTTTGATTCACATATCATATATATTGATTCACGTCATATATACATATTAACTGTGATATTTCAACACATTTAGAGGATACGCTGATCAGTTTGTTTTTTGTTTCATTTATTCTTACTGAGCCAGTGTGAGGAGACATTTTTGCTCCCATTTTATTAGATTTTTTACACATGTGTAACCTTGAGGAAGTTGCTTAGCTGTGCTAAACCTCAGAGGTAGATACATCTATAAAAGCAGCATGCTAGGCCTTCGGGAAGGCAGTTTCGAGAACTGCAAGCAGAGTATGGAAAATACAATGGATACTGTTTCTAGTGCCTCTGTATCCTGTCCAGAGCACCGGGTGTGAAGGAGCCTGGCCGCAGCCCCTTTTCCTGCAGACAGCAGTAGCTGGATTTTTCCCATGCCTCTGCTGCACTGCCCCAAATAGGGCAGTCAGAACGTCTGTGGAAGAAAGCAGAGCATGTGCAACACAGCTCCTTTCTTTCTTGGATTCTGCCACTTGGTGTTTCTGGACAACTTACACCAGAGCCTCCTAGACTTTGGCAGAGCCTCAGCACAGCTTAAGAGCCCTGTACTGCAACTGGCTCACTTCTGGGATGATTTCGGCCAATAGGTAACTCTACTCAAAAGTGAATTTCTAGAACTCTCTACTGGATGATGACCTTTCTTGACTCATTATCATTGGCCTTATTATCAGCTTTACTATACCAGCTTTCTGGGCAAAGTTCCTGATGCCCTCCCCGTCTTATCTCTGAGCTCTTTTATCTCCATTATCTCCACACACAGGTCCGACTCCTGCCTGCTTAACTCCTATCCTGCCAGTCCTGGGTTAGGTGATGATACCCTGCCAAACCTTCCCCAGCTCTGGACTGGGTGGGACCTGGCGGGTGTTTCCATTGTACTGTGTGATTACTCCATTGATTAGCCTCCAAGTTGATAGAAGTTCTGATCTGGAAGTCTCCAAACGTACAGGTGCCACTTTGTAGCTCCTGGAATGAAAAAAAGAGAAACTACATTTATGCAGAAAAAGCCTATGCCTATCATCTGATTTCTGGATGATCTATAGTCAATGAATGAACGATGTGTATGTTTGAGACTAGTTCTTTGAGCACATCCGCTGTATGGCAGAGTGGGTCGTTGAGAACTCTGGCTTTTGGACCAGGCAGCCGGAAATAACAGCTCTCTCTGCTGCCTCCTACTTGGTAATCAGAGTAATCATAAGCAAGTTATTTCTCAAAAGTTTAATCTCCTCCTCTATAAAATGGGAGCAAAGAAAGTCCTTGAATTGTGAATAGGAGATGTGAAGGAGAAGCAAAGGCAAGAGCAATTAGCATTACACATTCTAGACAGGGAACTAGAAAAAAGTCAGATCAGGGCAATTTTCAAATGTTCATATGAGAGTGCATTGGAATTTCTTGACAAGGGCTTCCAAACCATCCCTCTATTGGGCTCCTCCTCATTTTTCTTTTGTCTTCCAAAGCTGGACTCTAGAGTGGTGGATTCAGGATTTGCTTTCAGGTATTTTGATAGTGAAATAACTGAGGCAGTTCTCAAAACTGCCTTCCTGAAGGCCTAGCATCCTGTTTTTATAGATGTATCTACCCCCAAGGCTTAGCACAGCTAAGTAACATTCCCAAGGTTACACATGCGGAGAAGATAGAAGCTAAATTCCCAGCTGTCTGACTCCAAACGCTGTACTTCCCCTGGTGGAGAGAGAATGTTATTAATTAATGGCCCCTTCCTTTACTGTGTTCCAAGCAAGCTGCCACCACCTTTAGTGCACCATCCCAAGGAGGCTCTCCAACCTGGCTGCTGAAATTATTGGCCTCGGGCTTTCTCCAAACGAATGAATTCATTTAAATATAGGTCCTTTCAGGCTGTGCCGAATTCAACTCCTGGTCATCCCCATCACTTTGGTGGGGCTCATTCACCACGTCTGCTCCTGAACATGAGTGGCAAGCTCTGGGCCATCACGAAAGTCTGAAAGAAACCTGAAGTAATGAAATTCCACCTTCCAGGTGCCTTTGAGTACCAACAAGTGTTGGGCCACAAGGCAGACTCCAGGGCACGGGCGTGAATGAGCCCTGGTGGAGTCAAGTCCAAAGATCTTATAATGTAGTTGAAGAAATACACATACAAATCATCATGGACCAAGTTCAATTCTATGGCTGAACTGTGTGCAGAGCACTGTAAGAACATGGAGGAAGTCAGTGCTGTTCACAGAAGAAATCAGAGGAGACAGAGATGGTACCTGACCCCAGCCTTGGAAGGTGAGGAGGGCTGCATCACTGGGTGAAGAGAGCTGGGAAGTATCAGGGATCAGGGTGGTGTGAGCAGAGTCATGACGACTAGTGTCAGTGCGTCAGTGAGCAGCCGGAGGAGAAGGGTGATCTGGGGAGGCCCGTGAGACCAGAGTGGACAGATGTGGATGGCACAGTACAAGCTTGGGAGGAAGAGAGGCAAACAGCTTTCAGAAGGCACATAAATTTCCCAGTCTAACCTAAGGAATGGTTGCTTGGGGATCTTTAACAAGCTGATTTTATTTTATTTAATTAACTAATCCATCTATTTACTTATACATTTGTTCCCACAACAATGCATTTTATTTGCTACAAGGCAGAGTTTCATTATGATACCTAGCGGCGAGTTTGGTGCGTATAGGGTACTAAGTGAACTCTCGGAGCATTGGGGTTAGGGATAGCTCTCACTGACTTCAGGCTAGAGGTTTTAAGAATGACATTTTCTTTTCTAAAAGTTTTTGTTGGGCTGGAGAGATGGCTCAGCAGTTAAGAGCACTGACTGCTCTTGCAGAGGACACAGGTTCGATCCCCAGCACCCACATGGCAGCTAACAACAGTCCTTAACTCCAGTTCCAGGGGAATCCAACACCTTCTGATTGCTGTGGCATTTCACAACATGGGTGCACTCACACACATACAGGGAATACATTCATACACATAAAATAATAAATAAGTTTAAGAAAAATTTTAATAATTTTATCTACAGAAGTTTCTTTTTGTAACAGGTGGAGGCTATTACAGGGTTCCACCAAAAGACTACATATGTGAACATGTCCAGCCCTAAGTAACACATCTACAATGAAACCTATACACCTAAGTCTCATGGAACATAGTAGAACAGAGGGTAGAGAGAATCCTACTACATCCCTCAACTCACCATGTAAGCTCCCTCATACAGCAGTGTGTGATGCACACAGAAGGCCACAACTGACTACTTTTAGAATATGAGACTGTTGAACACGTGTCCCTTGGTTGGAGTCCTTTATTAACCCTCACCCACCCACAGCTTAGGGCTGGTGCAGGAACATAAGGAAACAGGGCTTCAGACCTCTGGGAACTTGTTCATACAAACTGCAGCAATGGTGACACCATGCACAGGACCCATGAAGACTCAATCAGACAAAAACCCATCGAGGAACTATTGGAAAGTGATTACTGTGGGTGAGGGAGATCTTTGAAGGAGGGACCCTATAGATATGCTGACTAGATTCCAGTAGATGAACTTGCCCCGAGGGACATCTGGGTACAAATGTTTGACTGCATAGACTTAACATATATGACAGAATGCATGAAATCTGGTGGGGGGCTCTGGGGAGTTGAGAGGAGGGAGAGGGTTTAAATTTAATTAAGATCAATTATATGAAATGCACAAAAACTCATTTTGTATTTAAAAAAATATTTTTATTTTATATGTATGTGTGTATTGCTGCATGTATGTTAGTGCACCCATGTCATACAATGCCCATTGCTAGCTGCTATGTGGGTGCTGAGAATGGAACCTGGGTCTTCTGCTAGAGCAGCCAGTGATCTTAACTGCTGAGTCGTCTCCAGCCTGTTAGCGTTTTCTTAAATTCTCACTGCACCTCATGATTTTAGGTATACTCTCTTTGTACATGAGTAGACTAGAGCTTATGGTGACCAATCACCGCCCTTCAGAAACAAATACAGCCTGCCTTGCCACATAGAGAAATAAGTCTGTGCAACGATTAGCTGTGCTTTTAGATGCGCTCCTTTGTGGCAAAGTCAAGCTCTGAATTTCAGGCTCAGCATTACACTGTACACTCACCAATAGGCAACCTTCTCAGAGTGAGAAATGAGCCACAAATGGGTCTTTAAATCCAAAGACACCAAAATAGAACGTGTGCTGCAGTGTGCACAGATCTTTATGAAGAGCCTCTCATAACTGTGCTCTTGGGCCCTGGAGCCAGAGAAGTGATATTAAGGGAACAAGATCTGAAGATGTATGCAACTGTCTGATTATAGCACTCCCAACACAATCAATACATTAGACTTGCACCAAAACTGGGAAAAGAGTTTCTCTATGTTCCAGGGTAATGTGTGCTTGATACATGAGGCACAGTGATATGTGAGGCCCTTGCTGGGTACAGTGCTTCATCCACTGTTCACTGAGCATGCACTGCTAAGGTCACGTGGACAGAGCTCAGAGAAAGCACTGTCAGGGGTGAACATGGGGAGGAAATATGGTTCAAAGCAGGGCACTGACGACGAGTAAAAGGCTGTTATTAGGAAAGGAACACGTGTCGGCCGCAGGAACAAGGGCTGGTTAACTGCAAAAGCAACAGGTAAGCTGGAGGGGAAGAGTGACAAAGAGCTCTTTGTAAGATCAGCAATCACCTGGATTTGCCTTTTTTGGTTACATCTTTTGCTTCTGCAACTCCCTCTGTCAGCTCTTCCACTTTATTAGAGTTTAATATCTGAAGATGGCTAAAATCCAACAAACTTCTGAACACATCTGTGCTCTTGTACAAATGTGATCCCCCACACACACAGCCGGTGTCTGTGTGCTGGAAGCCTGGTCTTCCATGTGAGGTGTGCTGTGATGGTGGAATCCAGTGGAGGTGACTGAGTTATGAAGCCTCTATCCTTGGAATGGTGGGTTAAATCTCCTATGACTCAGTTCTAAATAGAGTAAGTATTTTAAAGCAAGGCACCTACCACCTGCTCAGCATCCTCCTGTACCCAAAACTTCCTTTCCACTCTGTCATACTGAGGTATAGCCAAGGAGCCCTTGGCAGGTGCAAGCACCATGCTATTGGACCCTCCAGTCACTTGTGTCAAAAACAAAGCTCTACTCCGGATACTTTACCCAGTAACCATTATTCTGTTATACCATTGTAAAACAAGCTAAATCTCCATGCCAAAGTGCTAGGATACGTGACATACATTACAATTACTGGATGACCTTCTTTAAATTTGTTAAGTCTAACTTGACTCTGCCCACCCCATCACCCCATCACACCATGAATCTTTCCCATCGTGAGGCTGCATTAGCTGGTTATTTCAGTAGACTCAGTGCAGAACCTTCTTTGTGACTAGACTGTGGAGAGAGAAAGGTCTCTATCCCCCCCCCCTCTCTCTCTGTGTGTATTTTGTGTCTACATGTCACACATAATCCGTATATTCTTCTTGAAATAAAAAAAAGACCTTGACTTTGTTATTTTGTTTGAGGATTCCATTCCTGGCCACTTAATCCGGGTAATCTGGTGAAGAGCTAATGCCGTTCATAGCCAATAGACCAAACCCAGCAGACCCAGGCCATTCTGTGTGTCTGACCATACAAATCAGTTTACAGATGGCCGATGACAAATCACGTGGGATCGATGGTCACCAGGAACATTGTTCTGAAGTCCTTCAAATCTGAGAGAGGGAAGGTCTGTCATGGCTGTGTCAGGCTGGCAGAGGCAGTCATCTTACCACAGGCACAGTTGGGGGATAGCAGAGAGAGTCTGTGATGCTATTTGATTCTGGCTCTAGACAGATCTGAAGTTCTATCTAGCCCACTGGGGTTGCCTCTTACATTGAGACAATACATTTTCTTTTCACTCAAAGCAGCAAATGTCCTGCCTGCCTTGTACTGTTTATGTTTCTGAAGGCCATTGCTCCACAGAACAGAATAGGTATTGGTCAGCAGGAATCCTTGCAGGCCTGCCTATTATCCTTTATACCCACAGTTAATCTCCCCGTGGAACAGAAGCCGTGCGAGTGCAGGCGGCTCCAACTCAATGCTTCCTCTCACCTTCCCAGTGCTGCCACTAATATCTTTGCTAGTTTGTGAATTTTGACAGCGCCTAAGAATTCTGTTTCCCCTTCAAATTTTAATCAGTTTTTGTATCTTTTTTGCCTACTCTTGGGAAATGTCCTCAAAATAAGAAAGGTGAGGGACAGAACTTAGCATCATAGGAAAGAACTGACCTCTTCGTGTATTATAAACCAACTAAAGGGGATGTGTTATTTCCGCATCTAACCTGCCAACCCCCACCTAGTCATGATGAAGATGCACCGTGAAAAGAACCCTGGGTTTGCAAAGTTCTACTTATAAGTCCAGATGTCATCATTGATTGTGAGATCATGAGATTATTACTTAAACTCCCATAAGCCTCAGTCTTCCCTTTTGACACTGGACCCCACAGTATCCACTTGTGTTACTGTTAGAAAATTCCCACTGATCCTTGATTTGCCTTTTCAGAATGTGTGCTATCCCTTCATAGGCAGAGTCTACTAAAGGCAGTCCCTGTGTCTCACACAGGACAGACTGTACTGGAACAGAGAGAAGCACTCCGCCCCAAACCAGTCCACCGACTGGCTTCGTCCGACTGCCAAAAAGACTACAGTTCAGAGAAGAGCCTAAGAAGACTTCTCAGAAATCAGCTTCAGAACATCAGTAAAATGAGGTGATGAGCAGTAGAGAAACCAGCAAAGAAAGAAACAAGGACAGAAACAGAGGATAATCTGTCTTATGTCTTTGTTCAGTTCTCTAGAAAGCAGAGCCTAAGGTAAGGGTTTTGTTCCTGAACTTTCTTTGGAAGTCTAAGGGAGGCAGACGAACAGCATGGAGAAGGAAACACCGTATGGAGACAGTGTCTACAGTAACTAAACTGGTCAACTCTGACTGAAGTGTGTCCACCTACCACACTTTTATTCTCATATTCTAACAGTTATGAACTGCACTTCACCACTTTTTAAAATATTTTATTATTTTTATTTTATGTGTATGAGTGTATTGCCTGCATGTATGTAAGTATGCTCATGTCGTGCAATGTCTGATTTCCCCTGAAACTGAAGTTATGAATGGTTGTTAGTCACCATGTAGGCACTGAGAACTGAATCCTGGTCCTCTGGAAAAGCAGCCAGTGCTCTTAACAGCTGAGCTATTGTGCCAGCCCACCAATATAATTTTCTTTTTCTCTTCTTGAGACAGGGTCTCGCTGTAGCCCCAGCTGTCCTGGAACTCACTATGTAGACCAGCCTGGCCTTGAACTCACAGAGATCAGCCTGCCTCTGCCTCCCAAGTGCTGGGGATAAGCTGTGTGCCACCAC
>NW_008345364.1:372319-372456 GCF_000622305.1 Nannospalax galili
AGGTCCTCTGCAAAAGCAGCCAGTGCTCTTAACAGCTGAGCTACTGTGCCAGCCCACCAATATAATTTTCTTTTTATCTTTTTGAGACAGGGTCTCGCTGCAGCCCCAGCTGTCCTGGAACTCACTATGTAGACCAG
>NW_008345364.1:372592-424186 GCF_000622305.1 Nannospalax galili
CTCTGTGAGTTCAAGGCCAGCCTGGTCTACATAGTGTGTTCCAAGACAGCTGGGGCTACAGGGAGACCATGTCTCAAAAAGACAAGAATATATATATATATATTACATGAAATCATGAAGCACCAGTCTATGTGACGAGAGCATATATGAAACATAGAAATGTTATATTTAGACATAGGTCACATCCCTGGGAGATTTCATTATGTTTATGCAAAACAAAAACAGAAAATCTGAAACGTGTGTGCTAACATGCCCTTGAACAAGGAAGATGTACCTACATACACATATTTGTGCACCCTGATTATTTTTGCTGCTATTATGTACAGTGATAACTATGCAGTGAGCAAGTCAGGAAGGTATATCAAGATATGGAAAACAAAGCAATGAGTTGTGTGCAGAGAAATTTAAATAAATAATAAATCCACTGAAAGGCCATATACTTTATTACCCAGCAAATGTCAACAACTCTACACAATGCTAGTAGCAAAATATTCTCTCAGAAATCCCCTTTCTGCTCTACACTCTTAGCAATAGCTGTGCTTTACTGCTGGTTCTTAAAAACGTGCCTCTAAGTTTTACTGCTGGTTCTTAAAAACGTGCCTCTAAGTTTCATATCGGAATATTCATTTTGTATAAATATTTGTATTGGTTATTTCAGAATTTCATACATTGTATTTTGATCATATTCATACCCCTCCCTAAGTCCATCCCCACCCTATCACCCCTCCCGACTTCACGTCCTCTATCTTCTTTTTTGTTTAACCAAGGCCTATTGATTCTAATTTTTGTTTTCCAAATGTTCTTGGCTCTGGGTTCATCTATTGGAGACTGGTCAATCTACAAGTCAACACACCCTGGAAGAAAACTAACACCCCTTTCCCCAGAAGTTATCAGTTGCCAATAGATCCTGGGGCTTCTTTTTCACACCCCCCACCAGCTCCATACTGGAGTTTGCCTAGCTTGGGCTTGCACAGGTCTTGCATATGTTGTCATGAGTGCTGTGGGTTCATGTGTGCAACTGCCCTGTTGTGTCCAGACACTATAGTTTCTTTATATTCATCTACCCCCTCTGCCTCTTACAGTCTTTCTGCCCTCTCTTTTTAGATGATCCCTGAGCCTTGAGAAGAGAGGGTGCTAGACTGTTCTTAATAGCTGTTTTTTAATACAGATGTTTATTTGAAGGCATTCCACCACAGGGTAGGCACCCATTAACTAAAATGCCATTATGTAAGTTCATTGAGAGAGTGAGTTCACAGGTTCTAAATGTTTTGAGCATCTTTGTATGGAGTTTGAATGTCTCATAACTTTGTCTTGACACTTATTCCTATGTTTAAGCGGAATTGACGAGTTCATTGACAGGTCTGTGGGATTCTTCTGATGTATAGATGAAGTTCATCAGAATAAATATAGTGATTATAGATATTGATATAGACAGAATCAAATTTCAAAGAACACCAGTAGAAATGGCAACACGTTCGGGTTGTGTTACCAGAGGAAATCCAGGCAGTGCTTGATGCCATGTCTAGAAATTCACTCTAAAGCAATGGTCAAAATTACCTGAATTTCTACCATGTGATCATTTCTTTGTTATTCACAGAAGACTATCTTTGGAAGACTTTAGCAAGTACATTGAAATTCAGTGAGAGAAGTATCCTATGAAGTGATTTCCATGGAAAAGTTATACCTTCGCAAACATTTAAAAGCCACTGGAAACAATCCAAAGTTTTACCTAATTGCTTTGAGTGGTAGTTTGAATGAGAAATGTCCTCCATAGGCTTACGGTTTTGAACACTTGGTCCCCAGTTGGTGGGTCTGTTTTAGGAGGTGGAGTCTTACTATAAGCACATCACTGGGGCAGGGGAGGTGCTGTTTAAGGACCTGTAGCCTCAACCCAATTCCTAGTCTCTTTGCTTCCTGTGTGTGGATGAAAATGTCCATCCACACCGTGATGGAGTCCATCTATCAGGAACTGTAAGTCAAAATAAATTTTATCTTCCATAAGTTACTTTTGGTCATGGTATTTTATCACACAAAACCTACCAATAAGCTGGGCGTGGTGGTGCACGCCTTTAATCCCAGCACTCGGGAGGCAGAGGCAGGCAGATCTCTGTGAGTTCAAGGCTAGCCTGGTCTCCATAGTGAATTCAGGACAGCTGGGGCTACAGGGAGACCCTGTCTCAAAAGACCAAAAAAAAAAGTACCAATAATATGCTTTGTAACACAAATTTAAAGATTTTTTTTAATGCACATTATGAAGTTCATGTGAGTCCCAGAGGTCCCACATTCCAACCATCTCCTGTTCACACTTGCTGACCCAGGACACTTAGAGCCCCTGACCTCCAGCTCAGTTCATTGTGTCCTTGGTTTTATGTTTGCACGTTTCTTCTAAAGGCATCTTCCCTATCTGAGGAGCTAAAAGATCTTCCATGGCATCCTCTAGAACTTTTGTAGTTTGTCATTCAGAGGTCAGCTTTTTATCCCCTTGGAACTGAGTTTTATAGATAGAATTATATACAGGTTTGATTTCTTTCCTATCCAATTGATAACCCAGGGTCCTAGTGCTATATTATTTTTTATTTAAAACACCAAGTTCACCACAAATCATGTTTCCTAAGTTGTTTGTGAGGACTACAGTCTGACTACTGTCAATCTGTCCCTAGCTAGTATGGTTACCACATCAATCTAATGGAACAATAATTCATAGGATCCACAAAAGCAAGGCCATCTGGCCCACTGCTCTGCCTCTTCTGTCTGTTATTGACCTTAGCTCTTCCAATTATCCTTCGTTTTCAGCTTGTCAAGCTTTATGAAAAACTCTGCTGGCATTTTCATTGGAAATGCATTAGATCTATGGCTCAATTTGAGGAGATATTTGATATACAGTATTGTGTCCCTCAATGAAGTCTTTCAAAAGAGTCTTGCAACTTTCACCATGATAGATTTGTATAAAGTCTGTGGGACTATTCCCTAGATATTTTATGCTGTCTCCCTGTCTACTACTGTTCTGCCTCCTTTTCTGGCTTAGGCCACTGGGACAAAGTTCAAAGGCAGTTGGTGATCACACAGTAGGGCTTATATTCAAGGCTTGATGGCTTCAGCATGGCAGAGAAGTTCCATATCTCAAAATGCATTATGAGTATATAGAGGTTCTTTTAACTGTTTGTGCAATTTTTCACTTACTATATAATTTTCACTTATAAATTTTTTATTTATTTATTATTTATTATCATGTATGTAGGAACTGTGTGTAGCATGCATGTGGAGGTCAGGGGACAACTTTGTGGAGTGGGTTCTCTCCTTCCACCTTTAAGTAGGTTCCAGGGATCAAACTCGGGCTGTCCGGCTTAAAAGGCAAGCACCTTCACCACTGAGCCATGAATGTAAATTAGCCAATTGTAGCAAAGAGACATTCTCAAGTGTCTAGTCAGAGAAAGAACAGGAGTTGAGAGAAAGCAAGCATGTGGCCTATTCAAGACCTGTTAGCTGGAGACCAAAAGCCACAGGGAGCCAAGGGGCCTTCCAAATGACCACAGTGCAGTAGACAGAGGCAAGTCTTTGTTCTCCAGTGGGCTGGGGACAAGTCTTTGAGCTTTCTGATGGCTGACTGATCTGTACTATTTCTCACCACCCTCCACACATACATGGAACAATACCTCACTGAGGGAAAGGAAGAAATTCATATAGTCCCAGTTTCAGAGATAATGAGAAATCAGCTTCAGCTCTGAACCACATTGTGAAGGCTCGGTGGCCAGATTGTGAGCATCTGTATACAAGTTCATGATGCAGCTGGATGTACAAGTGATTTAGTCTAGAGATGAGCAAATATGGAAGGTTATACTTACATGACCTTGTTACCTATGAAAAGAAGCTTGGAGATTCTGGCTTGGTTCTGAACACCTCTACAACACGGTCTCCCATTCGTCC
Source organism: Nannospalax galili (assembly GCF_000622305.1). Taxonomy (NCBI): domain Eukaryota; kingdom Metazoa; phylum Chordata; class Mammalia; order Rodentia; family Spalacidae; genus Nannospalax; species Nannospalax galili. Next base: position 376,517 of record NW_008345364.1, read on the forward strand.
CCCTCTGCCTTGCTTTACTGGACCTTTCCAAAGCCACCAGGACACTGTGAAAGCTAGGGTTTAATTGAGTCCCTTCTGCACAGTGCCCTGAATTCATATTGATTTTTGATTATTCACCTTAATTATTACCACCTCTGTGCAGTAATTATTGTCACCCCAAAAGATCCGCTCCTCCACCTGCACTTTTTTCTGTCTTGTCTGTACCACCATGGTTGAACATAATCTTGTTTATATGTTCAGCAATGTTCTTTCCTCCACACTCATGTCCAACCATCACTTAATATAGTACTCTACAATCCAGAGCAATAGTGCTCACTGAATTTTGCTATGTGTCAGGAACTGTGATAGGCACTTATCAAAAATAACCACACATGAGGTACTCAGAATTTCCTTTCTAGATGGGATTTGGAAATGGCCTGTTTAAACCTACTAAACTAGTTACAAGCCAACCCCAAGTCTCCTGACACCAATTCCGCTGTCCTCTGCCATCCCTATAAGCACAATCATCACGTGTAGATTGATCTATGTGGACTCTGGCTGTGACCCTCTAGATGTGAGCAGGAGTGAGTTTCCAAACATTTGTCAGCTCTGTGTTTTTGGAGTAGAAAGCCATATGACCACAGTCTTGAAGAATAACCACAAAGTGAGCTCTGTGCCATCCCAGGGGGCAGAAGTGCCTCCAAGCCAGCATTATTATGATTACAGAAGAAGGAAACGGCTCTGTGGAGACCTCCTGAAAGCTTGTGTGCTCGCCACTCTCCGGCTCTCCTTCCTTTTTTGTCTTCTTGTCAGAATGTTTGCCAAATTACTAGGCCAGCTGGTCCTTCCACTGCTGTTTGCTATTTACGTGTGTGCCTGTGCCTGTTGTGTATATTGGTGTGTTCGTGTGTGTGCTTTTGTCTCTGTATGCAGGTGCACGTGTGTGTGTGTGTGTGTGTGTGTGTACACCTATATGTGTATAAGTCACACAGGAGCAAAATTTATTTCAAATGAAAATGAATTCATTTCTTTCTGACCCTCTGAGGAGCAGCTGGAGTTCAGTGCTGAAGCAGACATGGTCTAGTTGGATATTGGAAATCTGGACACTGCAACCAGATTTAGAAAGGAAAACCTGAACACCTCTGACAGATGTTTTCACTGTGGCATGACAGATTTCAAATTGGAATCATTTCTGAAAGTCCGGGGCATGATCAGAAGGCATGAAAATTGCTCTGGGGGCTAGAAGCATTAAGAGCTACTTATAATGAAGCCGGGGAGTGGTGTTTATCTCAGTGTTTCTTCTTGTGCTCTAGCTTAAGAACTGCACATGGTGTGTGATGTCCCTGACTGTTCTGAAGCTCATTTCTCATTCTGTAAAATGGAAATTTCCTATCATTGTCCCTAGTAAAAAAGAAACCTGCGGGAAAAGGAGTTGACCTTTGGGGTCTCTTCCAGCTGAGCGCCTTCCTAATGACGTTGGCAACAGCATAATAACTTACCTGTGGAGCACTTACCAACCTTCAAGCACAGTGACAGTCACTCCTTTTGAGATTGTCCACCTGGCAGCAACCCTCTGGGGCTGGTGCTCTTGAAAGCTACATTGCAAATGAGGAGCCTGGAGAGTGGAGAGGTTAAGGAACTTGTCCAGGGTCAAAAATGACAGAGGAAAGGACTAACACGTAAGTACTCCAAGACAAAGTATCTTCTGCTTAATGGTCACAAGGAAACAGGGGCACGTGCTGTCCTTCTCACCACGGGGGCAAGGGAGCTGCTCTGAGGAGTGGAGGAAGGAAGGGTGTGAGGGGTGTCGGCCATGCCTGCAGCAGCTCAGCGAAACTCAGCCTCATGCTTCTGGGAGAGTTGCCTCCTGCTCCCAGGCCGTGACTACAAATGACCATCATCCTGAATTCACTCCCAGCTTGCTCTTTTCAGTTGTCATTTCCCTTGAGCACATTATAAAAAAAAAGTGACAGTTTTCAGCATTGATTCAATGCATGACTTTTTAAAACTAGCTTTGGGGGACTAGAGAGATTGCTCAGTGGTTAAGAGCACTGGATGCTCTTGCAGAGGCCCTTGGTTTGATTCCTAGCACCCACATGACTGCTAACAACTGTAACTCACGTTCCAGGGGATTCGAGGCCCTCTTCTGACCTACACAGGCATTGCACAACATGGCTGCACTTACACACATACAGACAAGACATTCATATATATAAAACAAAAATAATTTAAAAATATTTTTAAAAATTGAAGCTTTGGTGGTCACCTGTGCTTGTTCCTCACTGGCCTCCCTTGACCTGCCATCTCTGCAGACCTCAGTCAGTAGATTCTTTGTGGTGATAAACTTTGGATATTTTTGCAAAAGGAAGTTCCCAAGGCTACAACTAGAGTATCGATGACCCAGGAACATGAAACTAATTTTTGGAAAGCCAAACAGAAATCGATGATCTCTTTTGTGTGCTCCCAATATTTGTGGCTGTCTTTTACAAGCAATGACAGTTCATCTCTCACACAATCAGCTGTGTGTGGGCTTGAGAGGACTAGGGTGTGCATGTGTGCACACAAGTGCTGGAGGCAAGGAGCAGTGGCTGCCCATGTTTCCTGTCATTAAATCCTCCATGATGGGACAGGATTTGTCTCTCTGTATTTATGATAAGGAACCAGAACATTCTCCCAATCTCATAGCTGGTGAGTACAACTCAAAATCGAACTACAGCCCTCGGGTGGACAGGCATTCGTTATCAAGTGTTGTCTTTTCAGGTAATGGCTGTGCCTTGTTATCTTCCAGAAGCAAGAGCCATGGGAAAAGAGTATTGCAATTTCTGAAGTAATCTGAGGACTTACCTTAAGAAGAGAGAATAATAAGAAACGTCATAAAGCACATTTCATCTGAATATTCTCTGTCATCACTATATCCCATACTTTTTCATAGCATCTATTACTGGTAGAAAAAAATATTTATTGCTCATTTGATATTTTAAAAGTTTTTCAATTACCTATTATATATTTTCTTAAATTTAGTTAACCTTCTCTACTACAATGGATTGAACATATCAGGGTAGCTTTCCACAGGAGTATTTCAAACATTAAATGCATATTTATTACAACTGCAGATGAATACTTGTGGACTAACAAGATAAAGTTTGTGTTTGGGCCCTAGTTGATGCTTCAGGGTCTTTGTGGGGCCCCTCTGACACATGGTCGGGGAGACACAGTCGTCTGCCCTCAGGTCTGAGTGAAACCCAAAGTGCTGCCACCTGCATCTTCTCCTACTGTCTCTTAAGGATTCTTTTCTCCAAAGAGCTTCCTTCCTCCCTGCTTACTGCCACAAGAGAATTTCTTCCTCTGAGCACTCACACACTGTGACCCACGTGCTGCATCCTTCTCCGTTGGTCTCGTCCCTTAGTGACCATGAAATTTCTCAGATTCCAGTGAGGGTCCTAATGTGCAGCCATGGTAAAGTCATGATGGAGAACCATTGACCAGCCATATATCCAGAAGCTCCTGGTCAGAGAGATTGGAGATGCCCTCAGTCATCCTGAAGGGCAACTTGCACTTCTGATCAAATGACTTTATTTCAACACCTGATTTGCCTCTGATTTTAGTCCCTGCTCTGACATCCCATGGCCCCTAAATTTCCCATACTTCACACTTGTGCCTAGTATTTCTCAACTTCTTTGTAAATTATTTTCAGGCCAGCACTTTTGCCCACACACATCTCCAGAGAGCAGAGAACGAGCAAAACTACAACGTTCCACAGACAGTTGGTTGCTTCTCTTCATAAGTCCACCTATGCCCAGCACAGGAGGCTTTTTATTGGTTGATGAGAAAAACTGTCTGGTGATGGCATGGCCTCAGAGTCCTTCTGAGGTAGCACCCCTGCCTCCCACCATGTGACCTCAATGAAAAACAAGAGGAAGTGGAGACCAGAAGGGGCAACAGAAGGTGAACTCAGTATGATAAACTTCCCAGTGCTGGGATGGATAGGTGACTCAGTGGTTAAGAGCACTGACTGCTCTTATAGAGGACCCAGGTTCAGTTCCCAGCACCCACATAGCAGCTAACAACCATCTTTAACACTAGGTCCAAGGGATTTGATGCCCTCTTCTGACTTCCATTGCATGACATGGGTGTACTTACATGCATGTATTTTTCAAATTTTTCTAGTACAAGTGTTCTGGTGGGAGGAATTGTTGTTCATTAAATACTTCTCACCCAAGAGGGAGAGGGGGCATAAAAATGAGGGAGTAATCCCAAGCCTCAGGGTCTGACAGGTGTGCCTGATTAGGTTTCTGACCCCGAATAAGGGCAGAAAGACCCTCAAGGCCTCCGAGGGTATAGGTGGAGGCCAGTGACCAGCACCTCAACAGAATCTATCTAGCATGCATCGCCTATTCAAATGCTCATAGTGTTAACATTTTGCACATAATTTAAGAAACTGGAGAACTTTCAGAAGCCAGTGCATGGATAGGTACCACATTAAAAGTGTATTCTAGCCAGGCACAACGATGCCTATAGACTCAGCTCTTGGGAGGCTTAGGGAAGAGGGACACATCTTCCGAAAAACTCCTTGATCTCAAAACACCGAGGGTTAGGGCTGCAGCTCAGAGGTAGAGCACTTGCTGAGAATCCAGGAGGCCCTGGGTTTGATGACAAAACTGCAGAAAACAAACAGAAAAACAAGCATTTTTCAAGATTGTTTTGTTGATTTTAAAAAATCACCTTCCAAATTGAACATTCTCCAGTTAAGCGTTAGTTATTTTTATTGAGAATTCACATCAGGTGTCTGTTACATACTCATTTTATGTGCATATATTAATCTCACATCTCTGCTTTGTTCTTAGGTAAGGGACACCAAGAAGGAGAGAGCCCCTCCTGCAGATCCTCAGCAGAATCTGCCTTCAAGTCCTGGTTCTGCTCTATCACTTGGATGACATCAGGACAGCCTTCACCTTCTGTGAAAGAGGAAAGGCATTCAGGCCAGCACAGGAAACTTCCTGCCCATTGTGGTTAGGACAAAATGTAAAAATGCTCAGAGAGAGTAGCATGCCATTAAAATGTAAAAAAAAAAAAAAAATTAGTTGTGATAATTTTATTACTTTTGCTTCTGGGAAAATTAGCTCTTAGACCAGAAAATCTAATGCCAAATCCTCAAAGCAAAAGGTGAGCCAATGATAAAAGCAGTGCTTTACAGTAATTTCAAGTGTTTTGCATGTGTGAGTGTGTGCATGTCTATATGTAAGAATGTGCACATATGTGTATACGCACCTCTGCGTGTGTTTAACTGCTTTAAATCACAGATGGTGCTAAGATTAGGTAATGATCGTACATCTTCTTTTTGGAGACAGGAGGAGAAAAAGGATTTGGATAACTATTGAATTGAGGGTAGTGAGACTTTACTTAAAGAGATAACCCTTGCAGCCTATACATATTGAAAACCATTATTGTTGAAGGCATTGTCACATTTTTAAGGGCTTAAAGACTAGAAGGCAGGTGTTCACAGCATCAATGAAGGACTTAAGTCCTTACTTTTCCATAATTTACCCAGTGATGTCTGTATGCCTTAACAGATTGTAAGTGTACACACCTCGAAAACTAAAGTTTAAACAATATGCTTGTAATTTAGATAACGACACAGAACTGAAAACCCTGTCTAACTGTCCTTTTCTTTTTGTTTTTATTTCCTTGTGTTGTATTTTTTGGAAATATGTATTGATTACAGGAAAAATTTTAGAGGTCTTCATTTAGTGATAAACCCAGAGAATGTGGATGAAAGAATAAGAAACAGCTCTGGACAAATCCAACAAGAAATAATAAAGAAGACTCCGTTCATATTTCTAAATATATACCGAAACTGTGACCCATAACCCCAGGAAACGGCCACTAGAGCATCATCACCTTGTCCAAAGTAGGGAGTGCAGATGTATCTTTGACATACTGACATTACATCTTTATATGATACCATATCAAATCAGCTCAAAGTGGATTAAAGACTTAACACTCAAAATTACAACTAAATACAATAAGGAACGTTTTCCATGGCTTTGCTACTGCTGGGTACCGAGCAAGACAAGGCCTTCAGGCACAGCCACCTATGGTGACACACATCTTAAGCATCCTTTTATCAGCTATAACTTTTGTAGAACTCTGAGCGTGTCCAGAGGCACGCCCACCAGCAATCCTTATGGCACACTGAGCATGCTCCTCAGTATTCCTGTCTGCCCTTTAACCTTTCAAAAACGGGCTCCATGATCTAAAAGAAGAATGCCCCACATGTGTTTGCCACATTTCCTTCAGGACCTACAGCCATAAACTGAGCAGGCAGGAATGAGCTCCTTGCTAAACATGCTCAGGGGTATGTTTTTCCTTAAAATGCTTTCCCATATGACTATGTAGGCTCCCTAAATAAAGCCCCCAGCCTTCCCACAGTACAGGAAGACACTGTTTCAGAAATAAGTCCCCAGATAAGAGTTCATTCCTTCCCTGCTTCAGGTTAGGAATCTCCTACTCCTTCATTTTGCTGACCAGGCTTCTGGGCTTCTCTTTGATTCTGCACCAACCAAGATGTGAACCCATTGTAGTTAGTTACAGAACTGGTGATTATTTGTTGGATTTAACCCTTAAAACACAGATGACAAAATGAAAACAGACAAATGGCATAATAGCAAACATCATTTCTTCACAACAAAGAAAATACTCAACACAATGAAGAGGGAACCTAAGGAACACATTCACACATCTGACGAAGGGTTGCTATCCAAGAGATACTGGGTGCTCAAACAGTTCAATAGTGATAAAATAAATAATAATGTATCTAAAAGTAGACAAGTGACCTAGAAAGAACATTCTCAAAAATGCCCGGGGCTGGAAAGATGGCTCAGTGGTTAGGAACACTGGCCGCTCTTCCAGAGGACCTGGGTTTGATACCCAACACCCACATGGCAGCTAACAACAGTCTCTAACTCTGGTTCCAGGAGATCTGACACCCTCTTCTGGCCTCCAAAGGCATTGCATGACACAGGTGCACTTACACACATGCAGGCAATAAAATAAAAATAGTAATAAAAAATGCCCAAAAAGTCTATGAAGATTCTCAACTAGCCATCAGGTACTTTGGCTTAGTCTGGAAGGTCCTCCACAGACTCCTAGTTTGAACATTTCTTCCGTGGCTGGTGACACTATTTTGGGATCTGGCAAACCTTTAAGTTTTGTAAGCATGAAGACTTTTACCAAGGTTCTTGAGAAAAGCCTAGGAGGCCACTTTATCTATAGCAGGGTCAGAATTCTTGCTGGGAGGCCCCAACCAGGCTGCGTGTAAAGCTGTGAAAGTAAACCCTAAGGTGCAGTCAGGAACTAGGGCTGATGAAGATGTTAGGAGCCTGAAACACGTGCCGCACAGAAAACTGCAGGGGCCAAGGGGTGTCCACCCAATCAAGATACACCATACGTCACCGATGATCAGGCCACAGGGGCAGGGCTTCCCATGTCTGCTGGAGCTCAGATGATGTCATGTCTCACAGATGCTGAAAGTGGAAAGGCAGGATTTAACGTTTCTCTTATTGGTTTGCTATTTTTCTTTTGTCAAAGCCTCTATTACTCCCTCTGGATTGGGAATGATTTCTCTGTACTGTCACATGTTGGAAGTTTATAACTTTTCTTTTGATTTCACAGGAATTTACAGATAAAATATTTCCTTAAGACTTGGTAGACATTTTTACCTTAGGCTTTTGAACAGTTCTGGGACTGTTCACACTAGGAAGAATCTTGAAATTTTACTAAATGTATTATGAAATGGCCATGAACCTTTGGGAGCTGGGTACAGAATGCTATGGTTTAAATATGGAGTATTCTCCCTAAGTTTTCCAACTTGTTCCCTGCTGAAAGCACCTTTCTGAGAGGCTGTGGAGGACCAAAGAAGATGGTTCTGGCTGGTAGAGGTGTTACAGCTCAGGTCCTGGCTCTGGCCTCTGTTCTGTGCTTTCTGGTCTGTTATGAGGGAAGAGTTTCCACCACACGCTCCCACTGCTGTGAACATCACCATGCCTATAACACTATAATGGGCACAAGCCCCTGAAGTCATGAGCTAAAATAAACCTCTCCTTCCTTAAGTTTTCTTCTGTCAGGTATTTTGTCACAGTAACACAAAGTAACTAACATCAGGACTACCAAACCACATGGAGATGGCTCCTTACATGTGTTTGAATGGCTGCTAGCAAAAAGATGGCAGATAAGCTTTGGAGAGAATATGAGCCAAAAAAACTTGCACATCGGTGGGAGTGTAAACAAGTCTACTCATGTAAGACACTATAGAAGTTCCTAAAATATTAGACATAGGGTTACCGCTTGGTTCAGCAATCTTACTAGTGAGTATACAGCAAGGAGAGAAATCTGTATGTGACAGAGCAATTCACAGAATTCTATCTATCAGCTTCTTCCACACACTTAACCCAGTGACGAGATGGATTAGGTTTCTACGCTTCCCTGCCATTCTCTGACCTGCTCACCTGTGCCTAGAAGCCCTAGTGTGCACCGGTTGCCTAAGGTCTGTTTGTAAATCTACTGTTGCATAATATTCACAATAATTCTACTTCCATGATTTCCATGACTGAACCCTGGTATGGGGGGTATGCCTTTGTATGTCAGTGTATGTGCATGTGTGTATGCTCCTGTGCACATGCATGTGTATGTGTGCAAGTTTCCATAGCTTCATTCTGACAGAAAGGAAAATTCTTCAGCATTTGACAAATTAAATCCCCTCCCCCATGGCCATCCCTCCATGAACAAGGCTTTGAGAACACTGTCGCTGTGGCTAAGCACAAGAGCACATGCCTGGAATGTACAGAAGCACTAAACTGTCTTTCCTGGCCACAATCGGAGTCATCTTTCAGGGCCTACTCTTTCCCTTGTGAAATAACCCCAGCAGAAGCTCTACTGCTTTTAAGAACAGACAGGAGAACCTAGGGAAAACTAGCAAGGAATGTGGGGTTATGAAGGCACTCACCACTCACGGCTTGCTCCCCTTGCGTGTTCCCTGAGCCTCTGAAACCACACAAATGATAAAATTTCCATGAAAATAAAGGATCGCATAAACATAAAAACCGTACCATAAATAAAATCCGGTACACGTGCATATTTGTCAGGCTCAGTCAGGTCAACAGAGCGTCTACGCTATCATGCAATCAGGTTTATCAGCGTTAACAGACCTTAGAATAACAATCCGCACTAGCCATCCTCAGCAAGGGTGGACTCAGAAACAGCGCACCTAGCTGCGGAATTGAAGTCAGCAGAGGAGGCTGGTGTAGATATCTCTAGGAGGGTGGTAGTTCGTCCTAGAGCCATCTCTGAAAATCTGCAGTTAACATCTGATAGCACACAGAGGGTGACAATGTTCATCAGGGCTGGGGCTAGAAAGGAAACTTAGACAGAGAGCAGGGAGTGGCCATGGTCTCACTGAGGATTCTGGTAGCCCTCCACTTGGCTCTCTTCTAATCACAAGCAACTCTCAGAGGGAAGCAGGTGCCGTTTCACTTTAACTTTTTAATACAGATTTATTTTTATTATATTTTGATTATGTGAATGCATGTGTGTCTGTGTGCAGGTATAGACACATGAGTGCACGAGCCAAAGGAAACCAGGGGCATCAGATCCCCTGGGACCAGTTCCAGTCAGGCAGTTGTGAACCACCTGATGTAGACACTGGAACCAAACACAAGCCTTCTGCCAGGGCAGTTTGTACTCTTAACCACTAGAACACCTCTCTAGCCCCCACTTTACCCTTCTAGCATGTGCACACATTCATCCTTGCCTCCACAGATCTCAGAGCTGTGGAGGGGAAGGTGCTCAGTGGACCTTTGCCACAGTCCTGCAAGGGGCTCACTATTGTCCACATATTCCTGAAAATCCAGTAGTACTCAGAGGCCCAGGAGGTTGTACAAAGTCTCATAGGAGCCAAGCTCCAAACCAGTTCTGGAGAAGCTGGAGCTATTATGCTTTTAGGAAATATATATCTACTTGTCTGGGCATGGTGGTGCATGCCTGTAGTCCCAGCACTTTGGAGGCAGACAGGTCTGTGAGTTCAAGGCCAGCCTGGTCTACAAAGTGAGTTCCAGGCCACCTGGGGCTACAGGGGGACCCTGTCTCAAAAAGACAGAACAAAATACCTAGAAACTATAAAACACTCTATTACAACAAAGATCTGATATATGTTTGGGACATTGGCAGCAAAAGCCACCAGCTTCCAGAAATCTAAGTTTTCTCTCAGTATCATTTCCTTCTGATGCTGGCAAAGCCCGCTTTCTCCCAGACCTTCCTCCCATAGCAGAATGGCACAGTAAGAAAGGCTGTGTCCTTACTTGGTCCAAACTGTAACCTGTGTTTATCTTGCAATTTCTAGGAAATGTATTCTCAATTAGAAAACTAAGTTTTGTATTTGTGACAATTTTTCCAGACTGTACATTGTGGGAAAATGCTAATAAATGGGGACGGGGACAAAACGTAAACTGTGAATGGCTAGATGGGAAGAGAGGGAAGCTAAAAACATAATTCAGGAAAGACTACACCCTGAATGTGCCTTACAGAATTGTTTCATTTTGTATTCACAGCAATCTTAGAAAATAAATACCTCTCTCCACACTGTAATAACCAAGAAAGGGGATCAGATAACTTAATTCATTTCCTAAATATGCTGTATAAATCAGTACTGAAATTTATTATTAACTTTAATTCTGAATCCCATTATTAACCAAGAAACTACATATCCAACTTTAAAATAAGGCAGGACTGTCTTACCCCTTGAAGACAACCAAGAGTGGAGGCAAGCTTGCTAGATATCCATACCTGGTGCCCAGGAAAGGCCCAGTGTGTAAGGAAAGCTGTGCGTGTTCCCAGTGGAACCTCCACGTAGCCTACTGGCATTGCCCTGGGAGTAAGTATTCTAATGCTTTGAGTTCTTATTCACATAGATAACATCTGGGATGGAATGCACACAGCTAGTTTTTTAATTAAGCTTGTGTCTGCATGACCTGAAATGCAGGCAGACTGCCTCTAAAAGTTAAAACTGGAGTGTTTTGTACTGATAAGATAACATGGTGTGTTTGCATGAACTCTTGACACAGACACACCACTCTTAGGTGGTTGTCATCAATATTTAGTATAAAAGGTTAAGTATGTAACAAATCTTTGGACTTTTCCCTCCAAAGTAGAGGATTCCCTAGTTTTCTTTCTAGGTAAATCCTTAAGGGTCCATCTGCGAAGCCAAATACAGACTGATTTCTAGTACAGCAAAGAAGTGAATGACTATAAAGCTTCATTCAGCATGACCTTCACTGTGCTACCTCTCTCTCTCTCTCTCTCTCATACACACACATACACACACATGCATGCACATAAAATTGCAAGCCTTAATACCAAAATAGCAAAATTTTAACATACATGCCCAGACTTACTTCCGATCTTAAAGGAGTAGGGAAGTGAGCATAAATGATCATTAACATACATGAGACAGTCGCCAACTGCAGTTTGACTGTGAGTCATGCCATACTGAAGAGTTTTAAAAGGCCAACAAATATTAGAGGGCCTCAGAAATACAGAGGAGGCAAAGGAGTGCACTATACATCCATGGTAAGCCTCCTTGTGTTACAAATAATAGACAACTCACCTGAGTTACCAGAAAGTGGTAAGCATTATGGGAACAGAAGCCATGTTGGGTCCTCCAAGAAGTAAACAGAACACACGGTCTAGAATTCTGAAAGCAGAAACATGCTGGCTGAGGTCCACGGGTGGAAAGGGCAAAGTTACAGCAGAAGTGAATGTCTGTTCCTGTGACCACCCACCACTGCCCTTTCAAGAGGAAAGCAATTCGGCACAATCATGTCGGCTGGCAACTGGGGGTGCACTGCTGGCCTCTGTTGATGGTGGCTTAAATAGTCAAGACTCTACATTATCCTTCGGGCAGACAGTGACTGACTCCTTTTGCTCCCTGGCTGTCTGGCTCCAGTCTCTGCCTTTAATCACTGGGCTACCATTATTCTAAGTGATCAAAACCAATATGTGCTGAATTATTGTCTCCGATTTCCATTTCTACATTTTCAAAGGAGGAACAGTTTAGCTTAATTGGTCCAGAGATTCTATTCTGTGTTGGTAACTTTTGCATTTCTGTGGCCACGGTATTTTGATAGAAGCAACACATGAGAGGAAAGGCTTATTTTGGTCCATGGCTTCAGAGGGATTCCAGCACACCATGGTGAGGGTGCAGCGTAACAGAGGTCCTGCTGTCCACAGGCCCTGTCCACAGTGGTGGGGGAGGGAGCAGTGCTCACTTGACAGTAGATGCGAAAGCATATAAATGCCACCTCCAAAGGATCTTCCAATCTCCCAGGATGTTCCTATTTTCTGGGGAACCAAGTGTGAGTTTCTGGAAGGTATTTCAGATTCAGACCATAATATTCTGATCCTGGTCTCCAAAGGCTCATGGTCAACTCATAAAGCAAACATGTATCAGTCCATCTTCAAAAGCCCCAATAGTCTTAAGAGTCTCAACATTTTTCAAAAGCCCAAGGTTTCTACTGAGACACAAGGAATGCTCTGATCTGTGAGCCCCTGTAAAAATCAAAAAGGAAGATATGTCCTTTCAATGAATAAATGGCACAAAATAATCATTCCCATTCCAAAGGGGGTGATGGGGGCTTAGAAAGAAAAGACTGTGCCAAAGCAAGACTGAGATCTACCAGGGAAGAGATTATTAAATCCTACAGCTGTTTGTCCAAGCCTCTGTTATACGTAGTAGTAGCATGATGTGAACTGCAAAGGGCTTAGGCATCCATTCTGTAACTTTCAAACCTGCAGTAGGATGTGGACTCTCTCTTGGGCTAGCTCCACTCTGTGTCTGAAGCTTTCCTCAGTAGTCATCCCAGGGTCCTAGAAACCCTAACATTTTGAGGTTTCCATTTCAACTCGGGCTTCCCCCTCCTGGCTTTGTGAATAACCAAATGAAGGGCTCTCTGCAGTGACTAACACCTCGTTACACATTACCTGGCCTCCTGAACTTTTCTCTTCAACCTTGGTACCTGCCTCTAAGACCCTATAATATTTTGCATTCTACATGTATGCAAAATCAGCACCATACAAACTTGTCACATTGTGCTACCAGATTGAGAAGTACCTGGCTCCCCATTGGACCTCTGCTTCAGTGACCTTTGAGTGTGTGAATAGCTAAACCTTGGAAACCACTTCCCTAGGTGAATCTTTTTGAGCAGGACACCTCTCTGGCTCTCTGTTTTTAAATGAAAGTATTTTCAAATGGTTTTGAATTTTTACATCCTGATGAAGCCTTAGTGGGTGTGGTCTTGCTTTTAAAGCATCTGTCCTGGTCTCCCAGAGCAAAGGGCCTGACTTTTCTTTAAGGTGTTAAGCACTTTAAAAGTGGCAACTGCTTAGTCTGCAAGTATAAATGCACTTTGTCATGCAACTGAACATTTCCCAATCTTTCTGCTCTCTATTTTATTCTCAACTCTTACTAAGAACCTGAACTGCCATAAAATCAACGTTATGCTGTCTTAAAATTTCCTCAACCAAATTAGTTTATTACCTTTGAATACAGCTTCACTTTTCTCAGGACATAGGCAAAAGATAAATGGGTTCGTTGCCTCTGGTTCAGTTTCCAGTAGAGTTTGATGCTCCATCTGAAGTCTCATGAGCACAGTCCTTGTAACCGAAACCTCCATTGGTGCCCTAGTCTTCTGAACTTCTGTTAGAACCACTCACTAAGCTCAGCTTCCACTATTCTAGACACTCGCTGTCCCTCATCTCTAAATGCCCCATAGTCCTCGCTTCGCCAGTTCTGAAAGGGGAAGAACCAGGCAATCTGATTTACCATATCAACGTTATGACTTTCAGTACAAATTCTCCTCGTTAGTTACTGTTTGTTGGGTAGGTGTGTCCTCTGAGAGAAACAGAGGGGAAGACAGTCACCCCTATCACCAAATAGGTCTGCTTCAATTGCATGAGGGAGGGTCTAAGGACAGACACTGAGGAAAGCAGGAAGTGGCCAGTAGTCGCCATCTTGGCTGTGTGCTGGTGGTGGCGGCGGAGCTGAGATGTAGGGGCAAGAACCCAAGGGCATTCATGCCTTTGTAAGTGACCCCCTCCCGAATAGCATAAACTTTGTTGGCAAGCCCAAATAAATATCCTTATTTCCCAAACTATAACTTAGAGGGACATTGTGTTGGTCTTGTAGGTCAGGTATAGGGACAGAGGGGCCTGGGAGCTGAGAGGTGTTACACTGTTGCATTGCTGTGCAACCACCTGACAGACACAACTTACAAGTGAAAGACTTACTTTGGTTCATGATTTCAGATGGCTTTCAGTCCATTACGGAGGGGAATTCAAGACAGCGAAGGCAGCTCTGTTCATGGCAGGGGAGTCGGAGCAGTGACTGTTTCCATGAAGGCAGACCAGGAAGCAGAGAATGTGGGGCTGAGACAAGGCATGGGTGTAACTATCATAGGCCTGTCCCTTGTGACCTCCTCTTACCATCTGTCTCCCACTTTATAAAGGCTCCACAGCCTCCCAGAATATCACCACTTACGGTGAACAATTGCCCAAAAATGAGCCTATGGAACTCTTCAGGTTCAAGTGATAACACATTCCTAATACTTTGAGGCTAGATCACATGGTAAATGTTGTATGATGCTCTTCAGCTTGGGTAAACAGCTCTCAGCGAGGAAGTCACCGTGCACTTCTGAAAGCACATTGCCTATCTTATCGCAGCATAAGGTTGGTCACTTTCTGGTCTGTCCTTATGGGAGGCCCGGAGGTGTGCTACCAGATCTCCCTTCAAGAGACAACCTGCTACAAGGGATATAGGCTGGCTCCTCTAGCTACAGCACTGAGAGATCAGCCACAGTGTCATTTGGGGCTCACAACCTCATGGGCTGTTTTAATCAAGGAAGAAAGGTGCCTGGATCAGCAGAGATGGGCCACTGTCTGTGCATGACCTTTGCTTTTGACTACCAATCATTGATGGAGATTCCCTCAGAACTGAGATCCTATGTAAAGCTTTTCCTCCCTCTGTCTCCAGTGCAAGGTCTACACTGACACTGGACATCATACCCAGCTGCCTCTGTGCCTTCTCCCCTTTAGCATTCGTGGGTGTCCTTCCAATAAATGCCTTCTAAATGCAGTGACAACTGCTTCTCAAAGGACATAATGGACACAGTCTTAAATGACATTGGGATTGAATGCTTTGTATTAACTCTTAGAGCAAACAGAAGGGAGTTTCAATGTACATGGGATACTGATGGACTGCCCAGCTCAGTTCCTCCAGGGATTGCTTTACCTTCTCACGACCACCATGCTCAAACTTACCCTGGGCAAACCATCCCAGGGTAAATTTCAACACAGAAAGTAACCAAAGAGAAACCATAAAAGATTGGTCACCTCAATCCAACTCTAAGCCATTGTACAGGGCCACTCCATCCCCATCTGGGGATGCGTCCTCATGCATGGCAAAACTCCATTTTCTATCCCCAGGGTTACATAGCCACCGTTATCAGGATCACTCTGATATAAGCATCCCTATCCTCAGCTTAGGATCTGCCTGGGAAACCAGTCTGCTGCAATGTGTTTCTACAGATGGGAAGTCTATCTTGGGTAGAGCTAGAAGTTAACTACAAAGTTTTAATTAGATGGTGTTTTAAATATTCTTTCCTTTCATAACAGTGATAGAGGCTTGTGGAAAGGCAGTCCCATGAGACTATGCTAAGGCCGAAGGTGAGAGCTGAAGGGACCGGGAAACAAGAAAAGAAGCCACTCTTGCCTAATCAGGATCCAGCGAGTGCTCCCTCCTGCAGCACTACTGAGGAACAGGTGGGAACACAGCAAGAGGCACACACGTGGAGACAAAGGGACACCCAGCAACAGTTACAAGGACTGGAATCAGATGCAGAGCAGCTGAAGACAGACAAGTGCAGGGCATCCCTGAGAGATTTGGTGGGATGCTAAATAAATGCTGCACATGTGTCCAAGCAGAGATATGGGCGGGGATTTCAGCTGAGTAAAGAAATGGGCCTCTCTAATGCTATCCCAGTCCCAGGATATATCACCACCAGAGTTCCCTAGGGGACACTCTTCTGAGGGACTCTGTCTCAGCCGAGCCATTTGAACATAGCAGGTCCTTACAGTCACACAGGAAGCCATCTTCTCCTTCTCCATGGGCTCCTCTTCCTGTGAGACATACCAGCCCCAAACTGGAGTGTGGGAAGCCATTAACAGTGAACTTCTTGGAGTGACAACTGTCACTTTAGGGCCTTCATGCCTAGTGAGAATGCTAACCCTTGCGTCCCTGGCTTCTTTCTTCCTGAACAAGCCACAGAAACAAATGAGGGGGTAGCTGACGATTGATCTCATTATCAAGTGGACTGGACTTGAGGGTGTATGCCCCTAGGCATGTCTGTAGAGGTGTTTTTGGAAAAGTTCAAATGAAGAGAAAAGACATACAGTGACTGTTAGTTTCTGGAAGGTATTTCAGAAACTACCTCCAGGGTTTGGGCTCCTAGTCTAAATAAAAAGCAACACAGGAAGCCAACTTATCACCAGCTTCCAAACTGTGGACACCAGCCACCTCAAGCTCCTCCCACCATGCCATTCCACCATCATGGCTCGGGAACTCCATCTCACCTTACTCCATTCCTTTCCAGACTGTGAAAAGCTCTTCCCTAGGGGATGAAATACTGAACCCTGAAATGATCATCCGTCCACAAGGAATAAGTGCTGGTAAATGTTTCCTAGGTCTCACTTTTTGTAGCTCCAAATATTTCTACAATGCATCATCTTTATCCTGGATTTGAGAAGATACTAAAGTCAGGGGTTGGGGAGTCAAAGTAAGTCTCCTGTCTTAAGTTGCCCCAGTCATGTATGTCATGTATGTTGTCACAGCAAGAAAAGTAACTACCAAAGGGTAGACAGCTGGGACTCAAACCCTATGTAAGAAGTTGTGAGAAGAATTTAGGGAAGAACAGACATCTCCAGTGTCAGGGGAGACAAAACTTCAGGTCAGGAGGGTGATGATTCGATTGACCCAAGGGCTGTAGGGGGCTGTGTGTCTCAGGAAGGGAAGAGGACAGAGGGTTAGGATAGAAGAATCCATGCTCTATGCAGATGGCTAGAACAGAAGGAATGCCTTGAACACAGGGCTTTTTGGTCACTCATCATACTAGGAACCTTGTCCAGACATGCCCGTATTTCCCTATTTTCCAAGCCCCACTCTGTGAGGTTTAGGATCTCTCTTCTCAGGACCTCAGTAAAGTTCTTAGAAATTAGGACTCTGAGCTGGATATAGAGGTGCACAGCTTTAAACCAGAATCAGAGTACTCTGGGTTCTGAGTCACCCCTGGCTCGAGTTCAAGAAGTCCATTCTGATGCTGCTTGTTTTCTTTGCTTATTCTTTGGGCTTCCTTGCAAAGTTCTTGAACAAAAGCTTGAGGGAGTTCACATTTCAAATCCTTTGCCCTGAGAATATTCCTTCAGACACAGATCTCAAGAGAAACTCAGGCCATAGCTATTAGTGTTATGGATTGTTAACACAAAGCCCACAGACCTCAGAGTAACAGGAAACCTTGACCTCCAGGAAGTCACAGAGCAGAAGCTCAACAGCAGGAAGCTGAGCATTAACACCTGCATTTTTCTACCACATCCCAGTGAATTCTTTGAAATTTTGGATAATGGAAAATTCTGGATTGCATAGAACTGCATTTTTCCAAGTTTCTTTGAGATTAATTCAGCCCCTAATAAACCCTATCTATAGTAATAATACCAATCACTGCATGCCATCACTTTGTCCTAGACATTATGTACTGCACTTACCATAAATTGCATCATTTAGTTCTATTTAATCTGTCACCAAAATGCATCAGATGATTGCTATTATTGGGCCTAGGGCATTTTTACAGATGAAGAAAATGAGATTCAGAGAGGTTGAGACATGTGCAAAGTTAAATAGCAGTTAATGACTGACCTAGGAGTTGATCCTAAACATGGACTAATTAAAGCCTACACTCCCATAGACAGAGCACAGCAGAGTAAGAAATAATTCCTGTGCTCATGTACAGCACCTGCAGTCACACAACAGCTAAAATAAGGCTTAGCATAGAAGGAACTACGCAGCCACAATAAATTCTCATATGCACAACAGTGAGTTTAGAAAAGAAAATTTATTGGGGATTAGTTCTACACAGGGTCAGAGATCTTAAGGAACTGCATAAAACTGCAATGCTTTCTAAAATTTTAAGAAGATAATTCATGTTAGCCTTAGAGTGGTTATTGAGAAAAATTGCAGAGAATGCATCCCATGACAAAGGTAATGCATAAATCACAATGGTCATAAAGCCAAGAGTAACATTATTCTGGGAAAGTAGCGCTTGCACTTGACAGTGGACAGCACACCAAGGCCTGTCTGGGAACTTGAGAGAAAAAATCTGGATATTAAAAAAAGAGATGAATTATTCCCAGAGGTCCAAGGTTTATGAATGCAGGCACATTGTCTATCAAGTGTCCTCAGATACTGAGAACATAGAATTAAACCTTTGTCCTGTTCTTCTACTGTTAGAATGACACAGGAAAACATTAGAGTCTGATGCATTTCCTGTATCTCAACTTCCACTTGTCTGAAATTGTCCCTGGTAGAACAGGCCTGTGTGTGCTTTGCGTCCTCAGAGTATCACAGTGTAGCCTTAAAATCATGATGTAACAGAAATGACAAACTGAACAGATGTTGCAGAGAGAGACTCCTAGAGGTGAATCACAGCCAGGCAGTGGGCACGCAGTCCTTACGGGTAGAACCATGCCAACAGGCTTTCAGTCCACACAAGGTGAAATGCAGCCCTCCAGAGAGAAATCATCAGCATCATAAAATCTAATCTCCCTAATCTAAGCCCAGGAGACCTGCACTGCCTGTTCCTCTCCTGAGTTAGAGACGAGGAGATAGGAGACTAGACACTGCCTGATGTGGTCTGTGTCTTCCCTTTGGGCGGGACACTGGCGAGGACAGTAGCAGATCAAATCGCTGGTCACAGAGGAAGAGGGACAAAGAGAGACAGTAATAAGGACAGAGAGATGCGGCTAGTTCCTGAGCCACAGAGGGGTTCATTCCTCGTTTGCTTTAATCCATATATTTTAAGCAAAATGATAAACTGTTTCCCAGGGTTATTATAAGGAAAAAGAAAATCTGAAACATTTCTGAGATGACTGATTTATAAATTAAAAGTCATCAAGCAATTATAAGCCATGATCTGTGTTCTTCATGTATTTTTAAGACAAAAATACCTACAAAATAAGTTATCCCATGAAGAACAAAAAGGAAAAACGGCAGCCAGCACTACCCATGAAAGGACACAGAAGTGAAGGGCCAGCCTGGGACTCAGTTTAGAAAGCTCATATTTCACCTGGGCCTGGCCGAAGAGGGGTGCAGTACACTGACAAGTATGGAATATTTGGAAATGTGCCTGGTGGCAACGATGCCAACAGAGGTCAGTTACAGTTGGCAAGCTCTTTAGCGTGCCCAAACATTTACTCCTTGTGTATAAAATAAAGGCCCCTATGGTCTTTTCCCTCACAGGATAGTGAGGGAGCACTAACTGATCAATCACTGATAATGCCACAGAATGGGAATTATCAATTGTTCATAAATTTATTATTATGATGATGATTTTTCATAGGGATCTATATTTTTACATCAAAGTTGAGAAGAAAATGCAACATTATAATACTGTATTTTTTAGCAACATGAAATTGGTATTAAAGTAAGTGCTTGGCTTTTTGCTCATTTTATTTTTTTACTTTTTTATTACATATATGTATTGAGCATGTGGGACGGGGGTGCACAGGTGTAGGCCAAAGGACAACTTGCAGGATTCAGTTCTCTCCTCCCATCATGTGTGTTCCAAAGAGTGAACTCGGGTCATCAGGCTTGGCAGCAAGCACCTTTCTCTGCTGAGCATCTTACCAGTTCTGAGCTGCTTCTCTAATGACACGATCCACTTTCATAAACATGAAGAGTGTTACAGAAAAGCTTGCAAGTGTATGCGTAAGACTGAGCAGGGCCTCTAAGTTGTCAGACCTACCCATCAGAAATGAACCCTGGAGACCCAAAGCTGATCAGAGGCTGATGGTGGCAACAGGAACAGAAATCATACTATGTTCAAGAGAACTGAGAAGACCTGGCACAAGGCAGCTGCTATCACAGAAACCCTGCACACGCAGTTCTGCTGGGATCTGCCTTCTGCTAAGGCTGCTCCTACACTTCTCCCTGCACCTTGAACTGCAGCGAAGGGAGGGAAGCACAGCCTTCCTGTTATAGAAACAGGTGCAATGCTTCAGTAAACTTGACGTGAACCCAGCACGGGCTCTGCCACAGGACCTCGCAAGGACTCTTTAGGAAACATTGCTAATGCTGCTGAACCTCCATTTAAATTGCTATGACAACGATTGCATCTTCCTCCTGGGACCGTGTTAAATACACCCAGACCTGAACCTACACATAGTGGGCACTTTACCAAAATCATCCTTCTTTTTCTCTCCCTATGTGTCTTAGCTTTCATGATAAATATACTGAAAAACATTAAAATCCTAAAAAGTTCTTAGATTTGCAGACTTATTATACAGCATTTAACTTCAAAACCTTAAATTCTCTTGATATTTTAATTAATAATAGTCTGAGAGAGATATGCTTTGCTCCAGATAATCTTAAAGTTGCAGGTGACATGTAACTAGAAGGTAAACTAAGCTCCTAGGATTCTAGCTCACAAGCGTTCCCCAAGTCCAGGTGTGGGTAATTTTGAGATGGATGCTGTGGAGATACACTACTTTGCTTTCAAGGAGTTAAAGTTTTAATAAGAATGGTAAGATAAGTCTGTGCCCCGAGTGCATGCCAAGTCCCAAGCAACAGCTGGTGCTTTCCGGTACTGCCCACCCAGCTCCACACACTTCTTTCTTCTGCATGAATGAATGTATCTGTGCATCCACTCTGTCACTAAACAAAGTGATAACGTACCACGTGAAAGACGTTCTGCTAAGCACGGTGCAAGGAGGGAATGAACAGCACAGGGGAACGGAGATGCAGTAAGCTCGAGAACTTAGCAGAGAAGCTATTTCAACATCAAAAAAAGCAGTGTTAAAACTCTGATTCTGTTATTTTCAACTGGAATTGGTGTTTCCTTAAACGCTTTGTTTACTGGAAGAAACATACCTGCTCCTCAGAGAAGCACCAACATCCATTGCTACATTCTGAAGAGAAGAGTCAGACTCAGCTCTGAAACAGGCTAAGCGCCCAGTGTGTGAAGACTACTGTTAATAACCCTCCTTTACTCTTAGAAGAGGTGGGAACAAAATGCCATGTGGTTAACCTGAGGAGAAGTTGACAGATGTTTCCTGTAAATGTCTGGGTGGTAAATTTTTCAGCTCTGTGGCCTGCCAGGTGTAGACTGTGAATCCACAGCTCCACTGCTGGTTGAAAGCTGCCAAAGGCAACATGTAAATGGACGGCTATGACTGTTCCCCAAACTGTAAGTCAGGAGGCGACCTGCTGGACAGAGTTTGCCAACTTCTGTTCTAAGTGGAAAACAGCGGGAGTTTACCTACAAAGGACGATTGGCAGTCTAATGAAGCTGCAGGATTCAGCAGACAGCACAGTTCCTAAGCAGGGGCTAGCAGGAGAAGCAATTTAAAGCAGATCGGCTATTCGTTGGCATCTCATCTACACAATCTGGTCTCTTCTGAGCATCCAGTCCAAGTTAGGAGACAGAGGTCATACCCCACGACAGGAAACAGAACATCAGAGCAGAGGCCTTGGGAACCCCATAGTGCAACGCCCCCATGTCCTCATTGAATGGCATCTGATGAGCAGAGAACTGGGATGTTAATGATGAACCACCCTGCAACTTGGGTGAGATGCCTGATCTCCAAAACCACAGGAAAAGAATCAGGAGGTAACTCATTTAACTGAAGGAGAGGGGGGCAGGGGGAAGAGGTGACATTTAAGATAACACCATCCTTTCCATCTGGTTCAAACAGAAGCTTTTCAGGCAGAAGCAGCTAATTGGTATATAGAAAGTTGAAATTTAAGGCTCCCAGAAACTCAGTAAACTTGGGTGAAAAATGTGTTGGACCTTCCTACAGCTTTATAAATTCAGAGATCAGCACTTCAAAGTGAAGTTGGTATTGAAAAAGAGAACTGTTTATAGTCTGGACCCAGCAGAGGAGACAGGAAGGGTGGATGCTCAGGTCACGGTAGTACTTACAAACTGCCTCTCCCTCTGCCCCTTCTGATGGTCCCCTTTTCCCTGACTGTTTGCCACTGTTGGATTTTGCTCTGTATTATATGAACAAGGTGAGACTTAAGCTTGGCTCCACTGCATTTTCTTGGAGTTTCCCAAAGACCATTCTTGGCATTGGTGCTTGGTCTATTTTCCAAAATGTCAATATTTTCTTTATGTCACCTTGTATATTACATAACTACAATATATGAAATCTCAAATCTGACATGCTCAGTGTAAAACACTTAGAGTTTAGAATGGCATGCATCTGTTTTTAGGCCTACCCCATAGCTCTAGTCCAGGAAAATGATCCAGAACCCGTTAACAATGTTCCAAATTATATCACGCTGCTGAATTTTTGCTCACAGTTCTTCTGTTTCTTGGAGATGGCACAAAAATATATTCCTTTTCTCGTTTGAACTGTGATCAAGTAACCAAGTAAAGCAAATGCCTTTCTTGTGTGGGTTGCTCTGACAGGTTTGATAATACCAATACTTTATCCAGATGGCTCTATTACCAAGACTTAGTGTGTGCTAGACTTAGCTGGGTCTTTCCTTCTCTCAATTTCTAGAACGTAGAAGGCTTATGTCAGCTAGTGTGTCCAGTGTTTTCTTCCAAACAAGTCAGCCAGGTAAGATTTCACCAACTTATAGGCCAAAGGAGCACGGAAATGCCCAGAGTTCTGAACAAGGTTAGGCTTTTGTCACAGGATAGAATGTTGGACATGAGGACGATGTGGAGGCAGAAGCTTCCACTACTGAGAATGCATTCTTATGTTCTCATCAATCGCTTGCTATTTATCAAGGCTTACTCAGCTATGTAGAACCTTGCTGAACTGGTATTGGAAGACTCAAATAAAATAGCTTGGTAACATATCAATGGTGTTCACCCTTGAAAACTATTTGCAAATGTTAGCTTTTTATCTCTCCAACACCTTCTTCACCTTCCTCGGGGTCTCTAGTCATGTGAGGCTGTCCATCCATGTTTTCTGCCTTTAACATTTCCCTTCCTTCCAGTGATGGTGAATGCTGAGCCTCAAGTAAAAGACAGAACCATGGGGAGTGAGTCAGACCAGAGTATTAACAATAAAGAACCTGTCCATTTGTTCTCCTCATTGAGATCTTTCGGGGCTGCTGTTTCTTTCTGTGATAGACAATTTGCAAAAATAGTTACAATAATGCCCCCTTTGAAGTGTGATTTTATTTGAGGTAACATCTATTTCACCATACCCCACCTTGAATTAAACTACCAGAGCACAACCTTTGATCATTGGATGTAGTGTACATGGCATTCTAAACAAATCCTTCCAATTATTTCCTTGGACATCCTCCAGCATCATTTAAACAAACCTCAACCACCTCCCTGCAAGAGACCAAAGGGGACTTTCTTACCCTGCTTGTTTCCCCTAAGTAAGGTTTGGGGACCCACCATGATCCAGAAAGCTGGTCCTCCACTGAGCAGCATTTGATCTCAGACGTTAACAGTCATACTTCCCTCCAGCCTACTAAAGATGAGGCTGCCTAGCTCAGGAGACCTTCCAGGCAAAATTACAAAAGTGAGCTAAACACCTCTTGTGCTAAGCCACAGTAGTATACAGTGGCTAATACCTATCGACACTGCACAGTCATCTCTTGCAGACAGAGGTGAAGTAAGCAGGCAGGGTGTCCATGTGTGTGGCTGTGGCCCCATAAGACCACACTGTCTAGTGTGAATGTGGCCGTCTCAGTTTGTCTAAACATAGACTATGATGATCACATGATGATAGAACCTTTCTGTGCTTACCTAACTCAGAAAATTATACTTGGAAATGACCTTGGACGTAGGCGTCAGGCAGTCATGGGAAAGAAGGACAGTAAAGTGGGGGTGGAAATGAAAAGACAGGATTCAGTTCCTTCCATCCAGAGCATCCCCAAATCCACCCCAACCAGCCTTCCTTATGTTCTTCGTTTTAAAATTTTTACTTAATTCAGTCTAAGCCGCTGTACCCTTATGGAGTCAAAGGAAACCTTGCTGGAGCAGGAAAGCACAGAAGAGAGGAAGGGAAAGTAAAGATGGCAGACTTTGAAGTAAGCTTCAAATAAGCTCTTGTCTTTAAAAAAAAATAATTCCACATTTGAAAGAAAATGCGAATCCATAACGAATCAACTGAAGTGGTTGGTGGTAAACACCAGATTAAAACAAAGTCTGTTCTGCTGTTGTGGTTATTCAAAATTTGCTATAACAGAAAGAGAGAGAGAGAGAGAGAGAGAGACGGGAGTTACAGACAGCTAACCTATCTGATCACAGGTCACTAAATAAGTCAACAAACGCACACTGGAAGTTTTTGATTTATGTAGGAGGTTTGCTGCAAGCAGTTCAGCACTGTTGATTAAATCACTAGAAGCAGATTAGGTTCTTGTGGTGAAAGGGGTAACACAGTGAAATCCATTTCTGCTTTCCAAAGCATTTATGCACATGTATCTTAAACCAACACATTCTTCAGATAAGCAGGCTCCAACAGGATCAAGAACAAACTCGGCATCCTCAAAAACAAACCTCGCTATTACCACGTGTGTTGCCTGCCTTTTCCCTTTCATCTACCAAAAGTAAAAGACGAGATAAACTTCTGTGTCTGCCAAATAATTTTCAAATAGTTTGTACAACAGATTGAATAGTAGACAATTAACTGGTCAGCCCTCATCTTAATTAATAATTCATTTAGGAAATGTTTATTTCTTAATCATACTTTGATAATATTACTGTACTTTAATTAGTTTTCTATTGCCTAAAGAGCTTGTAAAAATAATTACAGGGATAGATGATGATTTGTTAAAGTTGAGAAGAGCGTTGGGCCTCCCTAGGATGCTCTGGTGGTCAGAATAGTAATGCAGGCCACTCACGGTCACCACCCAGGGGTCACCTGAGCTCGGTCACTGCCCAGGGGTCACCTGAGCTCCATCACTGCCCAAAGTCACCTGAGCTTGTGTTCAAGCTTTCCACTAACTAGGCAAACCATTCCTCTACTGCTTCCAAGTTGGTTCTTCTGCAACAAATAGATAGTTATTGCACATTCACTGTGCACTGTGGATATTAAACAAGTACACACACACATATATAAACATATATGTTAATATTTATGAACAATCACCACAGATGATAGATAAATGATAGACAGATGATGATGATGATGATGATGATAGATAGATAGATAGATAGATATTACATGATAGATGGATAGATAGATAGATGATACAGTGAGAGAGAGAGAGAGAGAGAGAGAGAGAGAGAGAGAGAGAGAGAATGCTTGGACCACCCTGGCATATAGTAAATGCTTACTAAATGGTAGCTGTTACCATTCATTGTAACGATGTTCCCAGTCCTCAATTAGCTAACATATGAGCCTTTACAGTATCACATTTCTCATTTCAGTACTATGAGGGGTGTGTGTGTGTGTGTGTGTGTGTGTGTGTGTGGTGTGTGTGGTGTGTGTGGTGTATGTGTGTGTGGGGGGTGTGTGTGGGGTGTGTGTGTGGTGTGTGTGTGTGGTGTGTGGTGTGTGTGTGGTGTGTGTGTGTGTGTGTGTGTATGTGTGGTGTGTGTGTGTGTGTGGTGTGTGTGGGGGGGGTGTGCCTGCACTTACGTATACATCCTACATGGACTTGAAACCAAGATTTACATTAGTGGAATAATTTGTCCAAAGGTAATGGGCTAGCAATGGAACAGGTCATGCACAATGTTGGACCTCAGTGCATGCCCACTCCACATCCATTGCCTCATCCACTGTTTTCAAAGGTAAGCAGGCACTGATTCCCCGCTGACCTCTTTGACTCCTCTAGTGTACTCAGAGGGGTAAGAGGTAAGCAAGGTTTTCTTTCAGGAAGAGGTCCTGGCATGTTGCCCAACCTGCTGCTCTTGTGGGCAGAAAGCCCAATGCAAGAACCAGTCTTTTAGGATTCATCAGATTGTCCAGATGTATGCTCAATGCCAAGACTTGAAGCTCTGCTAACTTAAATTATTAAAATCTCAGGATCCTCAACAGTGAAATAATGTCCATCCAACAGCTCTTGCTCAAGGTTAAATGAAATAATTAGAGATTAGAGCAGTGCTTAGCATTACTGGATCACTGGCATCTAGATTACTGGGGCTGTGTGTGACAGCTTTCCATAGCATGAGACCTTTGCCTAAGAAAAACCACAGTTGAGACAATGGAGCCCAAGGCTGTTTATCGCCAATAGCCCAGCGGAGGAGGAAGAGAGAATACCAAGCAAACACAAGCAGGGTTTTCCAAGGACCAGCTATAACCCTGAAGCATAGAGCCTATCTGGGGTGGATTGCTAGAGGCCCCAGATAGAGGAAGACAGCAGGGGAGGACCAGCTAGAGAAGCAGGTACATTCCTTGTGCTGAGGAAGCTGTGCTAGAAGCTGCTGGTGGAGGACCTACACTGTAAATCCCAAACCTTTCTTCACAGAGTCCCCTTGAGAGACAAATAGAGGGTCGCCTCGTCATGCACAGCACCAACACCCCTCACACTTACAGGCCTCCTGAGCTATATTTTCCATGGAGTCTGAGAAGACTTCTGGCCAGGAGGCAGGGAGCTGTAGAAAGACAGGGAGGGGCGTAGAGAGAACTTCCCGCCCATGCACTGCAGACTGCCAAACTTGACTTTAGCCTGACTTGGAGCAAGGGACAGGTTGCAACTTTGAATATGGCGGAGTTCTGAGGACTGCACTGGGCTGGACATTCATGTTCTTTATAAGGGTCTTTACTTAGCATTAAGTAAACTTCAGGATATGTGGTGCCAGCTGATACTGTCCCAGAGGCAGATGATCAGAGGAAAGAACTCATACACATACACACACATATGAAGGAGAGACTGAATGTCCATGCCCCAGCATCTGTCAGCATCCCTTACTATGGAAATGAAGTATAGTGGCCCACTTCTCTCAGCGGTTGATTTATAAGACAACTTTCAGCATGCTCAGCCTACGTTCCTCCCAGGAAGAAGCTCTGCAGATGACAAACTTTCTGCCTCACTAAGGACACCTTACCTGCTGTACCTAGACACCACCAGCCTGCCCATCTTAGGATGTCCACTCTGTACTGCTGTGCTTATGAAATCTGTTCAACTGTGAACTCACCTCCCAAGCATGCCTCCCTCTCAAGGTCAGTCCTACCAAGAGCTCCTTTCCCAACAGCAATGCAAATTTACTGTCCCTTCATTTGTGCCCCATTATGCCTCTCAATTTTGTCAAGCTCAGACAGGGACAGGAAGGCAATGTGTCTTCTAGACATAGAGAGAGAAGTGGTAAGGATTAACCGTACTCTGATTGTAACTGAGGAAGCCAGCATGGAGAGTAAGTGCATTGTCTCTGTGCCCCTGGCCTTGGTATTTGCTGGGTTTTGGATATGCCCCTGCCTCTGTCCTGTCTGTGTCTACCACACCACCTCATAGGTCCTGTTCTTGATTCAATGCAATGGCTCCCTGCATTGTATCCTTATCTGTGCTATGCCCTCCCCTTAAACTGTGATATTTTTGACTCAACTATACTCCAAGGGCTTTGTGTAGATGGCTGCTACAACCCATCGTAGCTGACCTTGGAACACATAATCCTTCCATTGAATACAAGTCCTCATCCTCTGTCTCAGCTGGACCTCCCCCAGTACCACACCACACATCTTTGATATGCAATGGGTATTCAGTGTTTATTGACATCAGTTGAAATGAAGCAGATTCTGAGGTAAAGTAGATTTTAGAAGGGCTGTGTCACAGGACATGCACAGGGTGAGGGTTAGACAGAGCTCATATCTTGGATTATTCTCCTTTTTTTCTGTTTTTTTGTGGGGTTTGTTTGTTTGTTTGACATACAAAGGATGGGAGCCCTTCTCCCGGGGGGGTGGGGAGAATGCTCTGTTAGTCCCCATAGGAAGCCTGCTTTACAAGAGTTCTTTAGAAAAAAAGGAAGAGGTAAGGTCTCTCTGAAGGGGACTCAAGCTGTGTCTCACATTGAAGTCTCAGAATTTGAAGACCTCATGAGAAGGGAAGCCTGCTCTTCTAGGTCAGAGTGGAGGAGGCTCATCTATATTTCTATGTGTCTTCTCACCTGGGCAGCCTTGACCTGGAACTCCTGAACCATGAGAACAGTGGTCTTCAGAGGGGGCTAGGGATCCAGGGTAGAGACAAGGCTATCTATCAAGAAACAGCAATAAATAAAGTCCTTGATTTGTGCTTAATTTTAGCTCATCTAATGTTAGCTTTAAAATCTGTAATGTGTAGTGATGGAGAGATGGCCCAGTGGCTAAGAGCACCGGCTACTCTTGCAGAAGACACAGGATCAGTTCCCAACACCCACATGGTGGCCAACAACCATCTGTCACTCCAGTTCAAGGGAATCCGAACCCTCTTCTGACCTCCACAGGCATTGCACAACATAGGTGTGCTTACAGACATGCGAGCAATATACTCATACATAAAAAATAAAATAATAAATAAAAATAATTTTAAAATATGCAACATGAATTATATATAAACATGGTTAGCTTCCACTATATTCAAAAACTAATAACATAAACTAATAGAGATATGAGCTCAAAAAAGTCACGTTCCTAGATTATGTGTTTTGAAAGCCAAGACTAGGGTATGGATCTTTGAACTCCGTGCTCCCGGCACAACATTTAGCAATATGGAAAGGGTCTGAGGAATACATAGACTGTCCGTGTGCACGTCTTGAGCATATACAGCGTACAACGTTCTGTCCTTCACAATTGGGACTGAGAAATGTACACTCTTGTGGAGAAGACAATCCCATACACAAGCAAACAGAACTCGTGTTGTACTTTCTGCTTGAGAATTATAATTGCAACATTGCAGAAGCAAAGAAGAAATGGTTCTTGGAGATCAGAAGCAAGATTATTTCTACAGAAGGAAGATTTGAATTGAGCCATGAAGGGGGTGGAAGAAATTTTTCAAATCCCAAGAGGGAAGAGAGGAAGATGGATGGGGGAATTTATAACTGTCCCTAAGCCCCAGCACTTGACACAGAAGTGTACACACTGCAGTATCTGCATAGAGAGAATCACTATTTGCAAACATATATTGGTTAATTATCATGGTTTTGACCAATCAAGACAGTTGTAGGATGACCAAGAACAGTAGTAGTATTAACTGCCTCAGAAGTATGACTGAGCAGCTTCCAAGTTCAGCTTAATATGCGGTTACAAAGTTTTCAGGATTTCAATTTCATTTCTCTTAGTAACCTCTACCCCTGACTTCTACTAGGGCTTTGTTCATAGACTGACTTCTTACTAACACTGCATGGAAAAGTAGAGTTCATGCTGACAGTCTACACCATTCAGAGGCAGAAAGGCCCCAGTATCCCTGAAGCCAGTGTAACACTAATTCCAATCACAGGTGCTTAGATCACAGCTCCATTCCTGAATCAAATCTCACAGCTAAAGACACATGCCAAGCCCATGTTACAGCATTGTGGAGTTGACATCACCAAAATCACAGAGAGTCTCAAGCAGAGTGTAGGTGTTTCAGACAGAGATAGCAGGGTCATAGATTCTGCTAGGGTAGAGGTTAGAGATCTTTCACATGTAGGTGCAATCCCAGCACTTGGACAGCAATGCAGATTTTTTGCATACTACATTGTGGAGGCACATTCTTCTGAATTGTTTTTTCAAATCCTCTGCTGAAGTCCTCACCCAGTCTCCTCTCTCCGTTTCATTTCTTTTATCTCAGTCCTTTCCATTAAACATGTAGATGCACCCATTGCCATTCACCAACTTCATGAGCAGGAACTGTGTTTTCTTTGTTGTGTCCACTCCCACCCCCATCCCCACCCCGTCCTTTTGAAAACACTTCAGAAACTTGAAACTCAAGTAACTAACGCCACTCAATCGTAATCTTATTCCCTACTTTCTGGCTCTGATTAGGACACTGTTATCTTTCCTGCCGAGAAATAGATATTTGTTTTATCGTATATAAAACTTGCCTGGCTTCCTGGAAAGAGGGAAAAATATAATCACCATTTTGTTCAACTAAGATTGGCTGAAATGACACTGACACTCTGTAAATAATGAAAAACATCTCCCAAAAAGAGTCCTGCCGGAGCAGTGCTATTCAGCATAGCCGCTAAGCTCATTGTCCTCAATCCAATTCTCCCTTGAGGGTGAGTCTACTCTATAGAAGATCTCACCATTTCCACACTGGAGACTCAATGTGCATGTCAGACCACCAGCTCGCCTTTGTGCCATGCTATTCTTATCCCAAGGTTGCCTGACCTTCAATAAATATTAAATGTGGCAATAATAGCAATGATGATGACCATATAAATAAATAAACTAATCCTTTTTAAGCCTTTCCAGATTGTCTGCATTTATGATTTCGGAATAAGAGTCATTTCCTGGGGTCAAACAGAATGTCTGCTGGCCTCTTCAGAGACTGTGCGGTCACACCCTGTTTTCCAAAGCCAAATGAAGAAGGCTCAAATACGCTTGTTACCAGTGGTTCCCAGCCCCACAGGGAGAGCATTTCAGTGATATTCTGAGGTTTGGAAAGAGCTCACTGTGTGACACAACCTCCAGATAGAGCTGAGACTTCTCTCTGTGTGTATGAACCGCTATCACTGTAGCATTAAACTGATGGCATGATTGGTCTCACTATAGCTCTAAACTGTGAACACGTGCTTGTGAATGCAGCAGTCTCTTATGTTTGAACCCTAGTCACTGTCCATGGTGCCTGATACTTAGTAGGCACTCAGTGCTTCTGAAATAAGGAGTTTGTTTTTAATTTAGCTTCTCAAATGTGGGCCATCTGTGCATATCCTTCCAGTCCAATAACACAGGCCAAAGGAACATCGCTGTGTCGCAAGTACAATTTCAAGCAAAGATTACAAATCATTCCATCTTTCCTGCCAATCCCTGTGTGGGCATGCTATAGTTGGCTAGTGATGTCTGCCATGGAGACAGGAGCGTGGGTCAGCAGCATTGTGTCAGAGAATCGTCATCATATTTAGAGATATTTCAACCACAGGAGAGGGATGGGTTTTACCAAAAATTCATTGATAGGCAATTGTTCCATTGAACAAATGCATATCAGTGACTCAATTAAATAATAAGGAGGCAGACTTGCTTACAGTTAACATTTAAACGAAAATGTTAAGTCATTCTATACCTAGTGTACAAGCACATAATCTGAAGTTTTGTAAAGTTTTTCAGAATCCAAAAACACAACCCCAACTAACAGACCTCAGTGGAAATGAGACCAGGTTATGTCCGTTAATGACATTTTAGTTTTCATAGCTCACACTGCCTTCCTTGGTATATAAAGACAGAGTACAAGTATTAAACCAACCATCACCTTCTTGCATGGATATCCTGTCTGCACCCATTCTTTACCCTGTTTACTCTCTTGGCATCTCCTCTCTGCCCGTCCAGATCCTCTGTTCTTAGAGTCGTAGGCTGGCCCCTTGAGGAATACCCCTACCTCCTGTGTCCTTCAGCTTCTGATATAGGCCAGCCCCAAAGGGAGCCACAGCTGGAAAGTAGAGGAAGGGAGGAACACTGGATCCACATGATCATTCATGCCCAACGACATCACTTTAGGCTAGCTGAGGGCCCTGATGAGTCACTGCCCCCCCCCACCAGACAGCCTCCTCACACAAAGACTCTCCTGCCTCCAGGATTTCAGTGAGCTCTCCTTACCACAGCCCTTTGGGCTGATGGGGGATGGTGACAGTGTGGCCAAGTTCCCACCTTTATTCTCTCCTTCGGGGCTCCCCGCAAGCCTTTAAGCTGGTGACTTTGTAAGTGAACCTCACTTGGCTTCTAATTTCAGTGCACTGCTTTTTCCCTTTGGAGCCCAGCAGCTGTGGTATTTCTTCTGTAAGCTCCATCATCACCGGAAACAGCTTTGAACATCCACTCTCTGTCCATCCTTAGTGTCTCTAATGACTTTATTGGATTGTGTTTGCTTATGCCCGCCACAGTTTTTCAGAATGTGCACATATTTATGGGATTGGTATGGTTACTCTAACTTTCTTATCAAGAGAGATTCATGCTGATGGCCAAAGGTAGACATTAAAACCTCAAAAATGGGGCTGGAGCATTGGCTCAATGGTTAAGGCACTGGCTGCTCTTGCGCAGGACCCAGGTTCAGCTCACAGCACCCACATGGAGTCTAAAAACCATCCATAACTTGTGTTCTAGAGGAACCAATGCCTTCTTCTGTCTTCTGCAGGCATAGCATGACACAGGTGCACATTTGTACACATAAAAATAGTAAGTGCAATATTTATAAAACTCAAAAATGAGGTTTTAGAACTTTTTTGTAAAAAGCTGGCATTTTCTATCTCAAATGAAAAGCATTTTTGAAATGCTGAGTATGATTAGAAAACATTGTTCTAAAGTCAGTGAGAACAAAGCTTTTACTTACCTGTCTTTCCAAATTATTTATTATCTGCCCATAGGAACAGGACACTGAATGGGGAGTGAGGCTTTCTAGATGGAGTTCAGGCATGACTCCTCCTGAAATAACTTGTACAAAATCAAATGAACAAACAAAAAGTCTCATAGGCTCAGTCATGCTCTCTGAGCTCTTGTAGGTTTTGGTATGCTTACACACATCTGATTTTTAAGATTTTATTTTCTAAGCAGTTTTAAATTCATAGAAAATTGGGCGGAAACTGGAGAGTGTCCATCCACCTCGCACATGCACGACCTCTCTATTAATCAACTTCCCTAGTGAGAATGGTACATTGGTTATAACTGATTACAACTGACAGCTCATCATCACCTGAACCCCACAGTTTACATTAGGGTCCCTTCTTGGTATAGTGCGGTCTGTGTGTTTAGACAAATGTATGATGACATGTACCCACCATGATAGCTTCATACAGAGGACTTTCACAGCCCTAAACATCCTACTCACCCTTCCCAGCTCCAGTAACTTCATCAACTATTGCTCCTTGTTACTGTCTCTGTAGTTTTGCCATTTCTGGAACACAATGTTGTTTGACTCAGACAGTCTGAGGCTTTTGAAACTGAGATTCCACTTCCTTAGTAATATGCGTTTAAGTATCTTCTGTTTTCTATTCCTTGATATTCATTGCTTCTTCAAAATGAATAATATCCCATTCCTTAGATGTGACATAATGTATCTATCAATTCACCTCCTAAAGTACATTTCAGTTTCTTCCACTGATTATGTAGGAATAAAACAGACATAAAGATTGGTTTAGACTTCTGAGTGGGTGAGATATTTTAACTTCTTCCGATAAGCACCAAGGAGCACTGTACAACTGGACGTCACACAATGAGAGCATGCTCAGTTTTCTAAGAAACTGCCAAAATTCCTTCCAAGTGGTCATGCCATTTGGCATCCCCGCTGGCAGTGAATGGGGTTCCTGTTGCTCCAAATCCTCACCAGGATATGATGTTTGCAATGTTCTGGATGAAGGGCACTGAAGCAGACAGCTGCTGATATCTCACAATGTTTTAATTTCCATTTCTCTGATAATATATGACACAGAACACAGTTCAGTTTCTTGGGCTTAATTTCCACCTGGATATATTGAGTGAAGTGTCAGTTAAGGTTTCGGGCCCTGAAGTGTGTTCATTCCTGTTTTAACAGTAATAGCAATGTTGAATAATTAGCTTTGTGCGTGTCTTTCCTTACGGATGCATTTTAGGAATTATTGGTGCGGTCTGGGTAGTCGTCGTTAGTGATGGGCACTGTACGACCATTTCTCCCAGACCTCTCCTTCCCCAGCACTGCTTTCTGCAGAGCAGAACTTCTTCATTGCAACGACATCTCATTCATTGACGAGTCCATCCACAGCTCATGTCCCTGGCATAGCAACATCGTATCATCACCAAACCCCAGGTCATCTGGATTTTGTTCTATTTTATATTGCAATTTTCTTTTTTTAATTTTAGAATTTTTATTTTTGAGAATTTCCTACATGAATGTTCTCTTGGCATTCTTTTTATCCCTTCCCTTCCCCTGCCAACCCTGCCATGTTCCCCCACTCCCTGTCAATTTCTTGCTATAACTGTTACATATACATACACCCATTTATAAATATATGCATATTTAGTTATAAGTTACTATTCCAACTTCACAGATGAATAAGTGGTGAGTTAAAGGGTTCAGTGACGTGATTAATGTTGCATATCTTGGAAGACACAGAAACATGAATATTCATGTCATACAGGAACCTCTTTCTTCATGGATCTGCTAAGCTCAGGTAACAGGGAGTTATACAAAGGACACCATTCTTGTTATCACTGTGTTAAACAAGTCCTTGTTCACCCTCCAGTTCTACTAAGATCTACCTTTTGCCACTAGGTATGCAGGGACTGTTTCCTCCTGCTGTTATTGTTTCATCTCAGTGGTTTCCAAGTGAAAGTGGTTTTGCTCTGTTGATGGGACAGATGATTCACATATCTGAAGACACCAGAGAGGGAGGGGTTCTCCTGACCAATCCAGGGATATTACTAAGCATGTTTGGTGCACATGATAGTTCCCTGTGACAAAGAATTATCTCTCCATAAATGTCAGTAGTACTCAAGACTTGCCCTAAACACACAGCACACATGAGCCTGGCATCCTCAGCTGTACTGACACGAATCCAAACTGAAATCTCAGTCTTGCTGCTGTGTATTTAGCTTTAAGGGTCTCAGGCTGGCCATATGCTCGGACAAGTTACTTAAATGGTCTGAGCCTCAGTCACTAGGAAACTTAGCCAATCTTTCAGAGTTAAATTTGCTCACCTTTGAAGGTTATATGAAAACTAAGTCAGATGATGTGAAGGGAGCTGTAACAACTCCATCGCCATATTCTTTGTGGGAAAAATACCACAGTTCTGTCAACTATAAGAGAAAGATGCTTCTTCCTACTCACGGTTAATGAGACTAAACATGGTAAAACAGCCGGTTCTCATTACACAAATCAAAATGCTTGCCCAAACTCCTCTGTAAATGCTTTCCAGAAAGGTCTGCT
The DNA here is from genome assembly GCF_000622305.1 of Nannospalax galili. NCBI lineage: Eukaryota > Metazoa > Chordata > Mammalia > Rodentia > Spalacidae > Nannospalax > Nannospalax galili. The sequence goes on from NW_008345364.1 coordinate 411,783, forward strand.
CCAAGGCCTCCAGTGTTTGTGCTTAGTATGTGTGAAATAAGGTCCCAGTCTACAGAATATGCCTCCCCCTACTTCTTTTTTTAAGAGTTGTATTTCCAGCTGGTTTTATTTAAGGCTATGCTTTTGATTTCTTCTCAATTCTGGGCTTCAGTCCAATTTGGCTATCAATATTTCAAAGCCTCTCCTGGAAGATGGCACCATGCCAACTAGGAGAACTGGTCTACCCCCTCTGAGAACTGGGGGAGCATGCCAGGGTTTACAGCACCTATGCATCGTGGCTCTGTAAAGAAAAATGAGTTTGCAGTGATGTTGGCCAGGGCAGTGCAGACTCATAAAATATTAGAGCCACAAGAACAGACTAATTTAACAGATGAGGAAACTGAGGCTCCAGGAGAGATTTGTTTCCGAGTCTCCATTCTCTCTTTATTCACGCACCTCTTCCACAGTAGGATTAAAGCAACTCAATGAACCAAAGCTCTCTGTTCCTTCCCACTTTCAATTTCTTCTTGAAGTTGAATATTTACTAAGTGCTTTCCTGTTTGTTCAACTGTACCGTTATTCTGAGTCATGCCTTCCCACCAATACATCTGTCCCGCCAATGTCTATTCAAGAAATTTCCCTAACAACCTGTTTCTTCTGACTCTTTTCACTTGGATATCTATCTGTAATCACTTGCCTCCTCCCAGCTACCACCCTAGGGTCATGCTGTAACCTTGCCATTGCCAACATTATTTTAATTGTTCCAGCACACATCATTTTGTGTCCTCTATCTCAACCCTACACATGCTTATCCAATAGCCTAATCCTCATATCTTCTCTGACATTCCATCCACTTATCAATCACGTGTCCAGTGGTCATCCCTAACGTTCTCCACCTCACTTCATGTCTTATTCAGTATAAAATCTGACTATAGGAAAACAAATTTAAAATTCCACATGAAAAAATATCACAGACACAAGTCAAGAGGCAAGCAATGAACGGGGAAAAATGCTTACACATTATATCAGAAAACCATTAAACTTAATGGCTAACATCTTATCAAGACACGATCTCCTATAACTCAGCAAGAAATTTAGAGATCACTAAGAACCAAAGATGTGTGTGGAGGCTAGTGAAATTCCTAGCAGTTTGAAACCACTCACAAGTAAATACAAGTAAACAGAAAGTTCATAGAATATGACTTTAAATCTAATTTGTTCACAAAGATCTCAGAGCTTGATAATATCTACATGTGGAAAAACACTTTTACACATTGCTGATAGATGCTTGCATTGGAACAACTTCAAGGAAAAATAGATAGCAATCCACATTAAATTAAATTTCAAGTAAATTTCCAGTCAGCAATTTCAGTGTTAGGAAGTTATTTAAAAGATAAGCTTGCACATGGGAGAAATGACATATGTTCAAGGATACTCGGTGATACTTGTTTTTTTTTTTTTTTTTTTTTTAAAGAAGAATTCCTTCCAAAGCAATTGACATTGAGACGTTTTCACATGCATAAGACAGTTGTTTAAAGGTTGTTGGGTTTTTTTTTTTTTTTTTTTTTTTTTTTTTTAACAGCAACAAATTAAATATAATGACCTAAAGCTCCATTGATATAAAATGGTTCAAATTACAGCAAAACATTCCCTTCACTGTTAGGTGAGGCAGCTGTTAAAAAGGAGACAGCTGCATATGCCGATGGTATGATCCATAATATATATGATCTACAATATATAACAAATGGGAATGGCTAGATGTAGAATTTTGTTTTTACTATGCTCAGACTTTCAAGGAAAAAAGTCTGCACAAGTATGATTCAGTGTGAATGGAGAGCTGCAAGAAGGTGGTAAGCCTGGCTGTCTCTGGAGAAGGACACTGACTGGTGAGTGGAGATACAGAGTGGAAGAGAGAGACTAGACTCTTCCTTCATTCTCCTGCACCCTTGACTCTACAACATACGTCATCTTAGAAGGTCAAGAAGAAGCTGTAGTGATGGCTTAGTGAGTAAAACACCTGCCAGATGAGCAGAGGATCTGAGTTCAGACCCTCAAACCTACTTAAAGCAGGACGTGGTATTGCATATCTGTAGTGCTAAGGTTTCTACTGCAGAATGGAAGGCATGGGGGGTAGAGACAAGGCAAACCCTGGGAGGTCACAGGCCAGCTAGACTGGTGCACCCCGCAACAAACAAGAGCCCCTGTGTTATGCAAGGTGGAAGGTGAGAAAAAACAACTGAGTTTGTCCTCTGAGCGCTACATGTGCCACATGGCATACATATGTCTACACACACACACACACACACACACACACACACGAGATTTTTAAAAAGTGAGTTTAAAGTAATGAGATGAACAGATTGTTAAACAAATGAGAATCCTATCAGTGACTTTCTCTATCTTATTTTAATTTTCTTCTCAATACCACTTAAAATTGTTCTCTTTGTTTATTACATGTCTCCATCACTACACAGAAGCTAAGTAAGAATAGAAACTTGGCTGTAGTTTCCCACCGTCTTATGAAGCCTATGGGACCGACCTACCTCTCGGGATTTCTTCTCCCCGTTCACACTAGAACAGTCTCCTCTACACGGCAGAGGTGTAGTGTGCATTTGTGAGATAGGCAAAGATGCAGGACCTGAACTAACAGAGGACAGCGGTTGCAAAAGGGAGCGCCTTCCATCTTCCCCCTCACCTGGTGGGTTCCATGTCTGCAGTCACTGTGCTCCCTTGCCTGGTGGTCAGCGTCATCAAAATCATTGCGGAATTTTTTTCAGGAGATAGTGATTTTCTTATTCCACTTTTTAATGTGCGGTGTAAATAAACAATGTGATAATAACAGGGGAGAGAGGGGATTTATGATTTTACTCATATACACCATTTATATGACCCCCTTGCTCCTCAACTTGTGGGATTTTTTTAAATATTTGGTCACTCTAGGAAACAAGACAAGTCCATCCTTATCACTAAATGGCAGCCCAATCCTTATTTCTCCGTCTTGTTCAGATCAGAGACTCCCTACTGTGATTACAAGATGCAGTTAATTCACACTATTTTTAGCCAGTAACTAGATAATTGGTTTCTGTTTAGACCAAACTGAAAGCTACTGATGGAAAATAATACAAAGTTCTAAGAAGACAGTTTGGTGGAAATTTTTCAGAAAAGGAAATATTGTCTGTGCCTTTACCCTAATGCAGAGAACAGCTTAAGCCAGTGCTATGTTGTTCCATTGCAGAGCTGCTTTAGATCCTGGATTTTGTCTTAAGACAAACTTGCCGTCTTCAACAGCCCTATTATTATACATTTCTTGACGTAGCTCTTTCTCCTCTTTCATGACATTGATTTTTGTGGTTTACTATGTTTTGTTCTGGTTGAGTGAATAGCGAGCCAGCAGGTCTAGCCTTGTCTTGTCTACCACACTTGGTACTTTTAGTGTTATCCTTTCTAATAACAATCAGAGCTCACTAGGGAACATCACACAGTCAAGCCTGTGTACACAGCTTTCATTTGGCAATACTAAGCATGTCACCTATAGTTCGCACCTTAAAAGGGACATGGACGGCTCTCATATAGAATGCAGAGCACTTGGTGACAGAGCACGCAAGCAGCTTGCTCTCTTACATTAGACCAGGGATGATGGCCCAGATGGTAAAATAGCTCACTACTGAGGTTAAGAAAGCACAGAAGGGGCTCAGTGGCCATGCTTTCCTCTCTGAGTCTCATTTACCAGCTGTAAAGTCTACTACAAGGTGCTTCATGATACTGGAATCGCTTTCTTCATTATGTTTGTAAGGAAAGTTTTCCTTCTATAGTACTTCAGTGAGAACTTGTTTATTCTCTGCAGAACTTTTATTGAAAGTCCATACAGATGATACTAATGATGAAATAAATTATTAAATGAGAGAACACACGTGAGTGCATCCAGGATACAGAAAGCATACAGGAAACATACATGAACAATGTTCATGAGGATGCCAGAGGTAGAGGGTTAATAACAGTTGAAAATAATTTAAAATGTCTTTAGTTAAAATGGGAATTCATAAGAAGACCTTGAAGGATACAATGCAACTTTGATCTCCTAAAAAGATAAAAATATCTGTTTGTTCAAGGTCTACTCATTGAGAAACCACTGTATCCCAGACAGGATTTTAATGCAATAGATAGTCATTAACACAGGACTGCAAGCCCTAATAAAAATATTCTAATGGGAAAGATAAACAGTAATAAAATAAATGAACATACACATATAAAATAGGTGATTACAGAGATACAATATGATAACAAGATATTTTCATCACTTTGGGAGAGAAAAGAATTGAAATTGTACATATAGTGGCTATGAAGCCCCAGTGAGAAAGGGACAGTTGGTTAAAAATCTGAAAAGACGAGAGAGAAAGAAGATGTAAAGATGAAGGGTCTGCAAAGCGCTCGGGCCAGGACTTATTTTAAAGCTAAAGCTGATCGGAGTCACTAATGCACGGAAAGTGGGGTGCCAATGGAAATCTTTGGAAGACAATAAAAGCTATTAATTAGATAAGTTTAATTTGAAATCTATTCAGCATGTGAGTGCAGATGCTCTGAGATCAAGAAAGAGGTTTGGGTCCAAGATAAAATCTGGAGTGGCCAGCATGTGGGTGGGATTTAAATCTGCTTAGTAATAGCCTAGAGAAAGTTGTAGAAAAAGTAAAGAGTTCAAGGAATGATCCTCGGACAGTCCAAGCTAAGAACCTGGGGGAAGAACAGAAATTAGTAAATGGCCTGAGAAGAGCATCCGGCAAGTTTGAAAAAAGTGAGAGTCGTTCTGGAAGCCAAAGACACAGCTAAGAAAGGAACGCACAATTATGCAAATGTCAGCATTAACGGGATAGATCACGAATGGATCACCACATACCAGTGGAGTCAATACTATGTGCCAATCCCAGATGAAGACCTGTGCTTTGAAGGCAGTTAGTACCAGTAGCTAAGATTCAACCCCAGGAACCAGTAGGAAAGAATTCATCCTTGATGAAGACCTTTACAGCTTTGGGAAAGGAACCAATATGTAGAGGCATGCATCCTTGATAAAGATGTTTGCAATAGGCTGGAGAGATGGCTCAGTGGTTAAGAATATGCCTGGCTTTGTGAGGATCTCAGTTCCCAGCATCACATTGGGCAGCTCACAATCACATGTAACTCCAGCTACAGGTGATCTGTTACCTCTGGCCTCCCCAGGCACCTGAACTCACGTTTACATACCCACACACAGACACACATGGACGTAATTAAAAATAAAATAAATCGTTTTAAGGTGTTTACTGCTGTAGGGAAACTTTATACGAATGGGCTCAGAAGGAAAGGAGGGACTTAGAGGGAGTGCAGGCACATATTTGAGAAGCTCTGCAGTAATTCAAGGGGGAAATGATGAGGAGGAAAGGGACTCAGGATGGGAACTCACATCTATCTTTGATTCAGTCACAAGCTCTACAGATATTTGGTCAAACGTTATCTTAGATAATGAGGCTTTTTTTTCCAGTGAGATTAATATTTTGATCAGATCACAGGATAAAGCAGATCACCATCCTTAACACTGTAGATCTCACCCAATGGGATGAAGACCTATAACCAAAAACCAGCCTGTCCCACGTAAGACAGAGTTCTGTCTGAACATCTTCTATTTGGAACATAGGCACTCTCCTGACTTTGAACACAAAATGAAATAACTTCTCTCCAGGCCCTCCAATTGCTGAGTCACCCTGCAAATCCTGGGATTTGTCACCATCCATAATCACATGAGTAATTCCTCATAATAAATACCTTTATATCTATCTTCCTACCTATATACATCTTGTTAGTCCTGTTTCTCTTGAACATCCTGATTAATGGAGAGAAAAATCTGTTTTGTTTTGGAACACAGAGTAACTCTGTGTTCCAATTTGTTTGCTGCCTGAATGTAGAGAAAACCAGTGATACAGGTAAAGAGAAAGGTGGTCGGTGTGGTGGTTGATATGGTTGGTATGGCAACATAAATGACACTAGAAGAGCGATTGCAGTGATGGTCTTGGAGTATGAGAAGAAACTCACCCTGATACATAAGCAATGATACTGGATCTGTTGTTTAAATCATGCTTCCCCCCACCACAAAGAAAGAAGATGGATCTAAGTCCTGACTTGTTGCCTGTGTGTGACCTTGGTTAGAGATACAACTATAGGGTCGGTGTGTAATTGAACCAAGATGTACTGTGTTCTACAAATACATGAAAAAGCAACTTTGGGAGGAAAATGTTTACTTGGCTTACACTTCCAGGTCACAGTCATCAGAGTGAAGTCCAGGCTAGAGCTGAAGCAGAACCATGGAGGAACACTGCCGACTGGTTGGCTCTGGCTCACTGCTCAGCTGGCTTTTTTTTATATAGCCCAGAATGGCCTGCTAGAGATAGCATGACCCAGAGTGGGATTGACCTTCTTGTATCAATTAACAATCAAGAAAATACCCTGCGACATGCCCATTGGATCATTTGTTGGAGAAAAGTCCTCAGCTGAGGTTCCCTCGTTCCAGCTAAGTCAAGATTCTCCATTAGATCCTGTTTCTCGATGAAGGTAGCTCAGAATCCAAAATGCCATATGATCACACAGAGGCAGATCAAGGAGAGAGGACCAGAGATTACAACGGTGTATTAGAAGCCAGGAGCAATTGCAGAGTCTCAGCACCCTAAAGAAGCTTACAGGAGGTAAGAAAGGACCCTGCCCTAGAGCTCCAGAGAGAACCTAGCTCTGATGCTTCCTTGTCTCAAACTCCTAGTCTTAAGACTAGAGGTTATGCTATTACAGACACTTGAGATACTTTTCCACAGCCCTGGGAAACTAATGTTCTGGCCCTGGTGCCAGCTAAAGCTGTTTCAGGAACGGAGCTACAGAGATTCCAGAATATAAACTCCATCCTGTCATTTTAAATGAAAAATTATTTTATGGGTTTGATGTCAAATATGTTAATGGCTATCATCTTGGAAGGTCCGCATAGCTTTAGAGTGTGAACCCTTTGTCTTTTTTTCTTTCCAACTTTCTGGTCCATGAAGCCAATGTGCATGGAAGTTTGCCAAGAGAGAAGGGAGCATCACTTCTATAGAGTTTTGCAAGTTCTTAATGATTTCTAATAGAGGTCTCTGGAAATCATTGTGATGTAAGCCAAATGAGGTTTTCCTATCCCTGATACCTCAGGAATTTAAGACCTTGACCTGGATATTCAGTCACACATGGAGACCTCACAAGACTGTCAGGATGGCAGCCTGCTCAGGAGTTCTGACACCTGGCCCTGGATAGGGGTGAAGAAGAGAGAGGTCATAAACGTCCTCTCTCATACCCATCTCCCTGGAGGGGAATAACAGGCATTCTCTCCTCTTTGAGAGCCTGAAGAAAAGAACTAAGAGTTCTGGTCTGATAATGATGAGCTTAAGCATCAAGCTAAGAGATTATATTTCAACCTGCTAGCAAAGTTGACTTCTGGCTAGGGAAATTTGAATTTCCATAATGCTGTGCAGCACTTAATAGTACCCAGTGGGCACAGATAGTTATGGTGCTTCTTAAGTCTAATTACAATGGAGTCCAAGCCAAAAAGCTCAATGTGAATAAGCGTTTGGCTCCTAGCCAATGCAATATTTAATACAGCAAAAACTGTAACAGAGCAAAGAGCACAGGCTCCTTGTTGTCCCTTCAAAATGGTTCTTTTGTCGTTAAGAAAAATTCTGGGTTTGGGCTTCCAAATACTTGCTCTAGAATTCTGACTCTGACATTTACCACTTAGATGACCTTCAGTAAGACTTGTCACCCTCCTAATCCTCAGTGTTATCATTTGATAATGAAGATTGATAGGTGGCCTGCACAGACCACACGCTCATAATAACTATATGGTCAGTGTATACAGGTTGTTCTGTGTCTCATGCTTCTGCTTAATCATCATGTCTTTTATTCCCCAAAATGTCCGGATTTGTTCAAATGATGTAATCATCAAGTTTCTATCTGACTATATGATAAATGTCTTAATCTCCCTGAGCTGCAATAACCGAAACACCACAAGCAGCATCACTCATCAGCAAAAGAAATGCAAGCACGAGAATTCTAAGACGAGGGTCCCAGCGATAAGGCATCTGTTGACGGCCTGTTTTCTCCTTAATACCTGTCAGCATCCCGTTGTGTCTCCACATGGCAGTGATGGGAGGGGAAGCTTGCTCTCCAGGGTCTCTCACAAGGGCACTAATCTTGATCATGAGAGTGTGATAGTTTATCTCCATTGTCAAATTGACTAGATTTAGAGTCAATTAGGGGAAAAAAGAGACTCACGTAGGAAACACACCCCTAGGCATGTCTGTATGTTTAAAGCTTAACTGAGGAAGGAAGCCCTACCCTGAGTATGGATGGCATAATCCCAAAGTCTGGGGTCCTGGACAGAATATGGAAGAAAAAGCATGAAGAAGAACACTGAGCAAAACCATCCGTCTTTTTCCATTTCCTGACTCTGATTACAATGTGCTCATCTGCCTGATGCTCCCAAACCATGCCGTCCCTGCTAGGATGGACTTTATGCCCTGAAACTGTGAGCGAAAATAAACTCTTCACTCCTACTTAAATTTCTTTAGTCAGATTTTTTTTTTCAATCAGAGTAACTACTACAGAAAGTTCCAAGTTCACGGCATGATTGCTTCCCAAAGTCTCTATCTTTGTAGCATCAGTTTGAAGGTTGGGATTTTAACATGTGACTCTTGATAGTATACAAATAATCAGAGCCTAGCAGAACACAACTTAAGAGGGTCACAATTGTATATGACTATAAGTTGCACTCCTGAGAATAATGGCTACTTTTGTGAAGAAAGAGACTGAGGAAGACATAAGGAGATGGGAGGACCTCCCATGCTCATGGATCAGTAGAATTAATATTGGAAAAATTACTGTCCTACCAAAAGCAATCTATAGATTCAGTGAAATCCCAATCAAAATCCCCATGACATTCTTCACAAAAATAGAAAATCATAAAATGCTTATGAAATCACAAAAGCCCCCAAATAAGCAAAGCAATCCTGAGCACAAGGAGCAATGTTGGGGGAATTACCACATCAGATTTCAAACTATTAAAGAGCTATAGTCATATAAAGAGCATAGTACTGGCACATAAATAGACATATATGTGAGAGAATGCATGAAATCTGGTGGAGGGTCTACAGGAGGGGTGCAGAGAAGGGAGGGGGTCTAAATATGATCAAAATATATTGTATGACTTCTACAAATAATTTAACAAAAAACAATTTAAAGACTCTTTTCTTGTTATGCCTTGGTGAAGTAGCCAGCCTGGGAATGTATAGTAAGATTTGATGAAGAATTGAAATGCGCTAGTGAGGAAATGGAATGTGAACTTCTGTGCCAGAGGGAAGAGGAAGCATCCTCAGAAACAAGCAATTATTTTCAGATTCTTAGAAAACTACAGATGGATTTTTCTGTAGAAAACGCCAATGACAAAATAGAAGATAGGGTAGACAGAAAACCATTGTCTCTCTACCAGATACCATTACTTGAACAGGTTTGTAGTATATACAAATTTAAAGTTAAATATGGGACCAACAAAATCATTTAGTGGGTAAAGGATTTTGCAGCCAAACCTGATGACCTGAGCTCAATCCTCCGAGACCCACATGATGGACAGAGAAGACCAAGGTCTGAGAGGCTCATCCCTAATGTGTACAACTCTCTCAAGTTGTTTGGAAATCTTCACATCTATACACACGCACGCACACACACACACACACACACACACACACACACACACCTAAATAAACAAACAAATAAATAAATAAATAAATAAATAAAATTTCTGTGACCAAAGTGTGTGGTGCCTTCAGTAGTGGAATCTTGCCATCAGGTTCTGGTGAGTGGCTAGGAGTGATGGCAATAGCCTGTATTGTTGGGGTGTCTCTAGGATGGCCCTGTACAACAGTTTGAGGGGAGTTATCCCATACCTGGCACTGATCTTTTTATTAAGGAACCTATGTTCCCACCCCTACGAGTATATGGGCATTACCAATTGAACTCAGTGGTTCATAGAATTTAAAAAAGGAACACAAAATTGGCAGGAGGTAGAGAAAGGCGTGGATCTGAGAGGACTAAAGGGGAAGACCGGGGGATATGCTCAAAATGCATTGCATTCATATATGAACTTCTCAAGGGACTAATAAGAATTTATTAAGTGTATAAAAACATAATTAACCTCTTAAAACAACGTTGTGAAGTACGTAGACATTGATGTGTACAATTTGACAGCTAGGGAAACAAGCAGGACTGGTAAAGTAAAACCACCTTAACAAGGGGACTAGATTTCGGAGCCTATCAAGCTCTGTCCACATCTTCCTCTCTCTCTCGCTTCATCCTTGATATGGTGAAATCATTTCACAGTCAGGGATATATTTGAGAAAGCAGAATTGGACCCGGAATGGCATACAGATCCAAGTCTTCACTTCATCAAAACCACCTGAGACCTGTGTCACTGACAGTGTTTGAACAGAACATGAGTTTCTGATAACATCATTAGAAAAGGCGAACCCAAACAACAGGAGCTGGTTTGAAAAAAACAATAGGTGCCAGGCTCAGTGGGGTTGAAAGTCAGCAAAGATGCAGTCTTCCAACTAATACTTAGACAAAAATAACAACTTGTTAGAACCCTGAATGTTTCAACTGGTGTGCGTGTTTCTAAAGAAACAGACATCCATGTTTGCCCACATTATTATACCAAGTCCAAGGATGAGAAACTGATTTTGCGTTTAACCGTTAAAGACTTCTTGGCTCTTTCCTTGCATTCCATTTAGGTGCTGGCTACCTTGGACCTCTCGCACCTGCCCCCACTGAGCTACCCCTTCTGCCACCACAGCTGCTAGAAGAGGAAGGATTACAACGGGCGCTGCCTTTCAATGTCTGTCCCCAGGCCAGCCTGCTGGGAGCCTCCTAACAGGACTTTCTACAGGAAAAGCAACTGAGTGGAACAAATCAAGCAAGAGTCTGCCACACTCCACAGAAGAATTGGTCTTGACCTGTTCCCTACAAAAATGCGCTTCTTATAGCTCTTGTGATATATGTATCACATGCCACAGTTGAGGCCCTAATGTCTTTGCTACTTGATAAGCTGGTGTGAGTACCTTCAAATGTTAGCTATTAGCACAGGCTGTCCTGTTCTTAGAGGAGCTAGAGAAGTGGAACGCTTGAAGCACGTGCTCAGTCCAGTGTCTGGATATGGCTTTCAGCTTAAGTTATTAATGTTATCACTAAAATCCAGAGAGCTCAGGCGTACAATTTGCTGCACTTTAACAAATGAATAACTTTCTGTATCGCAGACACATTTAGATACAGAATGATTGTACTCTCTCAGAACCTTCAGTCATTCCTTTGACCTGTCAGTGCCACCAGTTACCCAGAGTGCCACCCTCTGCCCACACCATAGCCCATTCTTTTATTTATTTCTAGTACCCTGTATTAATTGTATATGTTCCTGAACTTCACATAAAAGGAACTATACATTATGAGCCTTTTCCGTCTGCCGTGTTTGGTTGTTTACCCATGATATATACAATAGTATGTCTCCATTCTTTTACTGAGGGACATGAGGGTGATTTTAAGCTATTGATTTGTTCTAGTTTTTGCTACTATGACTGAATCTGTGAAGAAAATATCCTGAAAATCTCTCTTGTTGACACATGACCATGTCTCTAGGCTAAGAATTTAGGGAGATACTAATTATATAGGTGCTGTATATTAAATATTATAACAAATTTCCATAGAGTTTTCCAACATGTTTTATATTATGCTCATCCTAACAGTGTTAATTTCCTCTACTTACGTCCTGCTCCCTAAAAACCAGACTTTGGCAGCTCTCTGTATTCCATGCATCCTAACTGATATATGATAATATGTCTTTGTGACTTTTGTGTATATTTCTTCAATATTTAACCTTGGCAAATGTTTTCTCTTGTAACTACTGAACTTTGTTTTCTTTGGTGAGCATTCTGCTGAATTCTTTTGCTCACTATTTTTAAAGCTTTGTGTCTTTATCACTGAGTGGCAGGAGCTGACTGTACACTAGGAATATAAATTCATTGCCAGATATAGGATTATAAATTATTTCTTTCAATTTGTGGTTTATCTTTTCATTTTTGAGGGTAAATTTTGATGAGCTGCAGCATTCATTTTTAACAAGTTCAGTCTGCCAGCTGATTGTCTTATTTTATGGAACGCTAAGAAAATTTTTCCTACAGCAAAGATACAAAGATATTTTCCTACATAATATTAGCTCTTATATTTAGGGCTGTAACCATCCAGAAAGTATAGTCTGTCTGTCTGTCTGTCTGTCTCTCTCTCTCTCTCTCTCTCTCTCTCTCTCTCTCTCTCTCGCCCTCTCTCTCTCTCTCTCTCTTTCT
>NW_008345364.1:424248-429342 GCF_000622305.1 Nannospalax galili
CTTCCCTCTCTTCCTCTTTCCCTCCTTCTCTCCCTCTCTCCCTCCCTCTCTGAGAAAGGATCACCTGAACCCCAAAGTGGCCTTGAACTAGCTATATAGCTGAAGATGACTCTGAACTTCTGACCCCCTGTGTCCACTTGCAGTGCTCAGAACTGACGCTAATGCTCTTTGCTTGTCACACAAGCATTCTATCATCTAGGCTACCTGGTCCCACCCCAGCATCCTTGCTGAAAACATTGTCTTTTTTCCATAAAGTGTTCTGGCACCTCAGTTAAAGATCACCTGACTGGATTCCCCTTTATGTTCTTTTGATTTATTGATCTATGTTTATGATGCCATACCCTTTATTATTGCAATCTGACAGTCTTAAAAGTCATGCTTAGTACATTCTTTTTTAAAATATTTTATTTATTTTTATTTTATGTGTACGTATGCATGGAAGTGCATCTGTGTCATGCGATACCCGCAGGCATCAAAAGAGGGCATCAGATCCCCTAGAACTGGAGTTACGGACAGTTGTTAGCTGCCATGTAGGTGCTGGGATTCAAACCTAAGTCTTCTCCAAAAACAACCAGTGTTCTTAACCCCTGAGCCATCTATCTGGCCCCTCTTAGTACATTCTTTTTCAAGGTAAAATTAGTGTCAGCCTGCCAGTGTCTACCAGTGTCTACAAACTTCCAAAAAAGTTTTGAATGGAATTATATAGAATCTATAGATTAATTGTGAGAGGATTAACATCCATATTGAGTCTTCCAGTCCAATGAATTAAATACATTTATGAAATTGGGCGTTGGCCCCCTCTCAACAATATTTTCTGAGTTTCTGAATATAGGTCTTCACAAATTTTAAACAACTTTATTTATAGCTATTTTAGTAACTTGACTTTTTAGTACTATCTTGAATACTATTGGAGTTTAAATTTTTTCCCAAGTGTTAATGCACAAATATAAACATGAACTTTATATTTGTTGTTGTCCCTGTATTCTGAGACCTTCTTGGATTCATTTATCAAGACTGAGCATTTTTATAACTTCTGTGAGGATGTATAACTACTTAACCAGGTCAATCAAAAGAAAGTTTTGTCTCTTTTCAAGATAGCGTTTCCCTGGAGCCTCAGCTGGTCTGGAACTCCCTTCATAGACCAGCCTTGAACTCGGAGATCCGCCCGCCTCTATTTCCTGAGCACTGGGATTAAAGGCGTGTGACACCAGGCCCTGCTGCCTCTTTTCTTTCCTGTGTGAGGCTTAATGGTCATGAATTCTCTGGTTTTGTTCCCCTAGAAATTATATGTTTCATACTGTTTTAAGCAGAAATTTTTTGTGGTATGGAGTTGTAGTATTAAAGGTATTTTTTCCTTCCTTCCCCTTTAAGGCAGCCATGCCCATGCCTTCTGCCTTCACTCCTTTCTGATGAGAACTTAGTGATCACCATGATGAACAATCACTTCTCTGATGTGTGCTCACTTCCCTCCAGCTGATTGCAGGCAATTCTCTTTATCTTGACAGTTCACTTGATGGTGGTACGTCATGCTGTTGTTTTATTTGTATTGTCTTGCTTAGGTCTTACTGAAACTAGAATGTTTCAAAGGAATTTTTCACATTTCTGATTATTATGATTCCTTACTTTTCTGTTACTGGGATAAAGCACTATGACCAAGGCAGCAGAAGAAAGTGTTTATTTGGTTTACATTTCCAGGGGGATGGGTCCATCATGGTCAGGAGATGTGGGTGGCAGAGGTGGCCTGGGCAGAAAGCTGAGAGCTCACACTTCAAGGAGGCACAGGAAACAGAGACAAACTGGAAATGGGGCAAGGCTGTGCACTCTCAAAGCCCACCCCCAGTGACCTACTTCCTCCAGCCAGACCACACCTCCTAAAAGTTCCATGACCCTCCCCACACAGCACCACAATCGACCAAGTGTTCACAACCTTGAGCCTATCAGGGCACACTTCTCGTTCAAAACACCACACAGTGTTTACCTCTTTGGACACAGACTAGAAATTGGGACCACAGGTGTATAAATATGATGTGGTGAAAGAGATACTTACCTAGTCAGGTTAGCAGTTGAACTGAGCAAACATTCAGGCATCAATTGTTGCTGCCTGTTAACAAGCCCCTCATCCAGAGAGTTGCACTGTGACTTAAGGATGCAAGGCTCTTCCCACCAACACTTCTGTCCTTGAGTTTCTGCAAGAATTTCCTCTCTTTGAGCTATACTGAATAGTCTTAAACAATGCAAAATAGAGTTTTCCAGGCAGAAGTTGTTCAGTAGACATTTATATACAACATCTGTTACTAGAGACACTCAGCCTGAGATTTGTTGACTTTTCTCCGACTGTATTTCCAATATCTTTTTTACCCTAGGGTCACACTAGTCCCCCCGCCAACACTCTCTTACCCTTAACAATATTATCACCTCATGTTTTTGATGGGTAAGAATAATTTTTATTTCCATGCTCTATTAATTATTTCTATGGAAATTTAATGACCAGTACTGGCTGTGACATTAGATCCCTGCTCCAGGAGAGCAAAGGCTGTCATGTGCTGCCCAAGTCCTAAGATCCTTCCATTTAATCAGTTCTGCAAACTTCCTCTCAAACAGTTCCTGTGTTCCTTTGTAAGCAGTTCTCTATGGCTTCCGGAATCAACCGTATGAATGCAACACTATGGACTAAAAGGGTCATTTGTATGTGACTATCTCCTTGGGGAAAAACCTCAGCAAACAGTGGGATAAACCTGGTGTGTAAATGCTCCACACCCTCCCTTCCCCAAGGCCTATGATAGTTTGGAAGTGTGCCTTCGACTTCTGGTTCTGAGACTAAGCTGCAAGCACACCAGGAGTCATTTGCTTTGATGTAATTTATCATTTGTCCCCTCTTGTCCCTCCTCCTTGCTCTTTCAGGAGTACTTCCCAGTCACCCCCAAATAACGACTATCACTGCCATCTTCAGCTCAGAACTGCTTCAGTGAACATTCAGTGGTGCATTCACATGAGAATGGTCATCAATTCTTCAGTTGTGAAGAAGGGTGTTAGTTCTTCCCTGGGCAATGGAACATATGTGTATATTGATGCTTGAGCAGAGGAAGCACTTACAGTGTCCCAACTCATGGCTTGGGACTGTGAAATTATCACTGAGGTGACTCACCAACAGCTGGACTTGAAATTTAATGTGAAATGGCTCCTAGAATTCCTCATCACTGAGGATAAGACCTTTATTTCATCCCTCTAAAAGCACTCACGAAGCCTCAGTCTCACCACCATACCTGCTTCAGAGCACACCTGCAAAGGAGAGGTGTCCCATGACTGTCACCAACGGACATAGATCCTGCCACATGCTGCCCTGCCAGAGCCAGCTGGGTAAAATGCACTTCAGTGACAGGAACAGGAGAGGCGGCTTCTCCCATCTCCTAGTCCAGATTTCTTGATTAAACACATAATTTTCTAAACTCTTAATAGGAATACTTTCATCAGCTAACTAAACAAGATCTGCCAATAGAGAACCATATACTGCTGGAGGGCAGGAAGAAAGGGGAGGCGAGTGTGGAAGGAAGGGGAATCTAAATAAATGATCAAAACATAATGTATGAAATTTGTAAAATATTCAATTAACCTGTTCTTGATTAGAAAAGAAAAAATATAAGCACGCAGAGGGGATGTTAAGGGGACATAAAAACAAGAAGACCAGTAGCTAAAGATGGGACTATCAAAGAAAGTGAATAACCACCTAGATTACTGATTATGACCAGAATAATACTAGATTATTGAGTAAAGAAATAAATGGGGAAGGACACTAATTCTGAAGCATTTTAATAAAAAGTATTTGGTGGATCTTTTGTGCTATTTCTTTGAACTCCAGTCCCAAAAGAAGAAAAGTTTTGGTTATTTTAACATTCTTCACATCTCTCCTATAACGAAAGCTACAAGTTTGTCTACGGACCACGCCCTAGCAGCCCTTCTGCCTCAAGAATCTTCTTCCTTTCCTCTTAAGGCCTTTTCTTCTGTGAATTAGATCAATTGGTTAAAGACTCAGGCCCTTTCTAAGGATTTTACTGGACAAAAAACAAAGAATGACATTTAGAGCAGGAAGTCCAGGTCTTCTTTCTGGTTTGAGGACACAGAGGGGAACCACCAAGCGATTCGTCTGGTCAGGCAGGAAGCCAGCAGCCTGAAGAGAAGCAGAATCCAGAGTTCCCCGACACATGGCACTGCTCGCTATGCAGAGTAAATGAATATCAGATATAAAAGTGCTTTGTAATGAATAAAACAAATTAAAAACTTCCGAAGTCTGAAGGTAATTCACGCATTCACAGTCCATACATTTTGACCACTTGTTACTACGAGGCACAGCTCTAGCAACAAGAGTCAGTAAAATAGAAAAATATTTCCTCCTTCTCAGGACTTTAGCAGGTGAGACAGAGAGGAAATCAACCCAGAAATAAAGAGCAGAGGATACAACAATAGGAAAACAAGCCATAAAAGGAGGTAAGGAAGCAAGAGAGGTAAATCCGAACACATTTTAATTAAGAAAATGATTCAGCATTAGACCAAAACCTATTGACAAATTATGCATATAATATCTCTACTTGAGTCCGTCTGTACAGTTGAAGGCTACATATTAAGAAACAGTGCCAAACAGGAAAAACTTTCCTTTTGAGTTGTTGGCCTGGATAGTCCAGGAGACTCCAAAATTACACAGGCTATTGCCACAGCCCTTGATGGCCTCCCAGAACGTGAAGGTACGACTCCACTGTTGAAGACAGGACATGCTTTGGGCACAGGATTTGGATCTAAGAGCCACCTCCCCTGAAGGCCAGCTCCCATAGCTTTGGAGATCACTACACAAACTGCTAAGGGAGAGCATCGGCTGGTCCAACCCCGGCTTCAAGGCCTAAAAACCACATCAGTGACCGGCACAGTGAATGACACTGGTGCAGCAGTGGCACTTTTATCTTGGGGGTAATCAACAGCTACCCAATTGGACTTAAAGCCCATTCAATGGGAGGAAATTCATGTTTGGTACTGTAAACCTAGCCAAATACACATAGCTGGAGAGGGCATAGATCTTAAGAGAAAACTCCGAGACTGTCACATCTC
>NW_008345364.1:429380-430338 GCF_000622305.1 Nannospalax galili
CAGTATAAGCCCTGTAAGACATAAAATTGGATGAGTTTTTAACCTTTAAAAAAGAACTCCATTTCATTTTAGAATATATTGTTCTTTGCAGAGACTCATTGTTTTTGCTACTAACACTGAGATGTTGATGCATGCATCTCTAATCTGTATTCATCTGATTATTACTAGTCATAATCGGTTGCACTTGGATCCTTGGTGCATGTCTATAAAGCCATCAGGTAGATTTCAATGGTAATGTTTATCACCTCTACTAATTAGCATGACATAAATTTCCATGCTTCCTCCTAAGTCAACGGGTAGATTTCAATGGTAATGTTTATCACCTCTACTAATTAGCATGACGTAAATTTCCATGCTTCCTCCTCAAATATAATACTTAGTTTTAAAAATTTGTTGATTTTGTGTGTATCACACAGAACAGCCCAAACCATCTTATTCAGCTATACACTCACTACCCAGATGGCACCCGCCCATAGCCTCCCTCCCCCGACTAGAGCCCTTATATCCCTGCTACTGTCTTCTGTGTTGTTGGCACCCCAGCTGTTCCCCACTACTTGTCCATCTGGTGAATCTAGTCAGCCTATCTAGAGGTCTTTGTTTTAGGAGGGTCAGCTGTCAATATTCCTTTAGATAAGATTGGGATCTGCTGTTCATTTTCCCAGTTCTATGCTGAGTTACTATCTGGGGGTCCCTTTTCTGGCATTGTTGCTTATGTAGCCTTTAGTTATACATATGGACTCTTAAAAATTATATTGGCCCCCTTTCATCTTTGGTTATACTTTCCTTTTGGGTGTTTAAGACCCTACAGTTAGACCAGAAAAAAATTATTTTTCTTATAAGGTCTTTTGAGGATCTGCTCCTCAGGGGTAACATGGACTTGGGAGGAGCCCCTGGCTCCTTTCTTTTACCAGTTCCACCTATGTGAAGATAAGTCAAAGGTCCTGCTCAACCATGCCTG
>NW_008345364.1:430582-435271 GCF_000622305.1 Nannospalax galili
CTCAAAGTATGTCTGTTAAACATCCAAGAAGGTTAGTTCCACCAGTCTGGTACTTTTAATTACTGTGTGTCATGTAGATAAATCTTGGGCAAAGACCAGTTGTTCTCAGATAAACCTTACCTAGACATATATTTCTTGATCTGCTATGTATAATTTGTCCGTAGGTTGTAGGAGTAATATGGTTCTCTCTGGTTTACAAAACTAGCTAGGCATGGTTTATCTCTCACATTGTCTCACCCCTCCATCATGTTTTTCCCACTTAAGGTGCCCCATTTCCCCCCTTTCTCCCTTACTAATACCCTTCTCCTATGGTCCTACCTGTCTTGAGCTCCATCTTTCCCTTTATCCCCTAGGTTCCTTGTATACCCTTCTATCCCCCATCCCTTAAACTTTTTTCTTAAACTTTTACAAAAACTTTATTGAGAATTTCATACATGCATATAAGGTGTTTTGATTGATTAAATCCATGCCCACTCCCTCCCCTCCAACATTCCCCCCTCTAAAGAGGTAACCCTAAAATCTTTTAAGGATTAGATACAAGCTCCCAAATACTTGTGACATTTTTGGCCTTTAGAATAGAGTGTGTTGCTAACAGTCCCAAGGACATTTTGACTTTTAGCCAAGAAACTGGCTACTTTTCTTTGGGGTCTTTTTACACTAACTGCCTAGCCAATTCCTACCTCCTATTCCTATCACGCCATCCTCTAAAGGGGTTACCCAAATTGCCAATAGAGAATAGGGACGCAGATCGCTCTAGCTTCTTCCATGCTGAACAGGGACACAGGGTGAGGCAAATGGGGTACCCCTTCAATGGGTCTATCTAAAAGTCTCCCAAATTGCATAACTCTTGTCTCTAAGGGGAAAGAAAGTCCTTGAAACATGAATAGGAGACATGATAGAGAAGTAAAGGCAAGAGTAATTAGTATTACAAGTTCTAGACAGGGAAATAGAAAAAAGTCAGAACAGGGCAATTTTCAAATGTTCATATGAGAGTCCACTGGAGTTTCTTGACAAGGGCTTCCAGAAGCATCCCTCTATTGGGTTCTTCCTCAGTTTCCTTTTGTCTGCCAAGGCTGGGCTGGAGAGTGATGAATTCAGGATTTGCTTTCAGGTACTTTGATAGCTGTTTCCAGGTCTTTCTTAAAGCAAAGGTGGGCCTGTCTCAGTCTCTGTGCGGCTGCTGTTGGAGCTTTCTTATTGATGCTGCTCGGTCATAAATCTTAGAGAAAACCCCAATGCTTTCATATCCCTAGACAAATGTAACTTCTTACTATGTGCAAAATATGAATCCTTAAATTTACAGACAAGCATCCCAGTCACCTCTCATCAAAGAAGCTTCTCTTTCATAGCTGAGCCTAAGTGGCACATCTATGATGCAACTTCTACACATAAGGCTGACAGAACATGGGACAAGGGGTAGAGAACACTAATGCATCTCTCAGCTCTCATAAATGAAGCTCCCTCATGTAACAGAGGGTCGGGAACACAAAAGGTCACAAACGGCCAAAGCATAGAGAGTAAGAGTCTGCAGAGTGTGGGTCCTTGGACAGGACTCCTATATTAAAATCCACCCACCCAGGGCTTGGGGACCATTGCAGGAGAGGGATGGAAAGACTGTAAGAGCCAGGGAGGACATGCATGACCATATGGAAATAGAGTCCTACAGTCTCCTGGGACCTTGCTCATATAAACCTACAGCAATGGTGTCAGCATGCAGATTTATGTAAACTCAAGCTGACAAAAACCCAGAACTGTGGAAATGGGCAGCAGACCCAATCTTAGTTTAAGAGTTATTGGCAGCTGATTACTGCTGAGTAAAGAAGAGTTGATCTCCTTAAAGGAAGGAACTCTAGATAGGCTGCCTAGACCCCAGTGGATGAATTTGCACTGAGGGACATCCAGGGCACTAACTTGACAGGATAGGCCTTAAAGTAAATGAGTGTATGAATTCCAGTGTGTGGGGGGAAACCTATGGGAAGATGTCAGTGGGAAAGGGGATACAAAGATAATTAAGATCAATTAATATGTTCTGTATGAAATACACAAGAATTCAATAAATTTTACAAAAATGGAAGTGATTCAGGAAAAGCCTCACTTCTGTGTAACATTTGAACACTCATGGTGGCATCCACTTCACTGCCCCTATAAGGACTTCTACCACCTTCTAACCATTTGCCATTCATTACCAGACTCTCAAAGAGAACGTTGGGACACACCATCAGTTTAAATAGGAACAATCATACAGTGTTAATCAATTATGCTTATCATGATTATACACTGAATACTTCTTGTTTACTCTTTCTGTCGTCCTTGCTAGTCTTAAAGTGGTTCAGGAATAGAACCTGTCTTTTCAGCACTGTATTATCAACACCAAGAATAGTGGCTGGCTTGTATAGTTCCTAGGTGCTTGTGTAAGGAACAGCTAATAGTGGCATGGGTAGACAGATGGAACCAGATGTAGGAGAGGCAGAGAACCTACAGGTGTCCTTACCTGATAATCTAAATGCATTGCTATCAGTTTCTTCCCTCCCCATCTATGTATTCTATAAATGATGTTAAAATTTAGTCTAGTTCTTATCTTTTCCATTCTGGGTGGGGCTTCATGACTTGTTGGATGAATAGAAGATTACAGAAGTGGCATTTGGGTGTGTCCTAAGAAGTTCTGAAGCTCTTGTTGCAACTTGACCTGGGAAAGGACTGCTGTTGTACTTAAACTAGCTCTGAGGAGAGGTCACGTGGAAGGAAGGAAACCTGGCTAGTTCCCAGCTGTCTAGGTCACAGACATCCCTGTGGCCATCTGTTCCGACTGCGTGAGAGAATTCAAGCAAGAACAACTGCTCATGCGAGCCCCGTCATTCTCAGAACATGGGTACATAATGCACAAAACCAAACAGATAACTGCAACACCTCGACAAAACCATGTCCTGAGAGGCAATCATAGTCACTTGAGGCCCACACAGCCATAAAAGGAGAAAAAGTTGATATGAATGGAATATATTATAGATGAAACAGAAGATGATTACAGAAGTTCGTTAGCTGCCAGTAAGTGGTAACTAGGATTGGCATCTGAGCCTGATTTAAAGGGACGGCCAAGGTGTAGGAAAGAGAATGCGTTGGAAACAAAATGATTCATGCATTCAATAGGTGTCATTTTTTTCTTGTTTTTTTTTTTCCCCTCTGACCTTATTGATCTGACTTAAGCCAAGAGCATAATCTAGGTGGTTTTGGCAAAACTAGATGTTTTCTTTTCTCCCCTACTTATGTCCCAGGATTATCAAAGGACTCTAATTAAAAATAAGGTAAAATAAATTCCTCTATGCTAGGAATAGCATGGTCTGTGTTCTCCAATCTATGTAGCACCTAGGAAGTGTGACCTGAAACTCGTGGTCCTTTTACATGTTTTTGGACTTGGTCCAATCATTTAGTAACTACCAAGAAGCCCAACAGAGCAAAAAAGTTCAAATATTTTTTTCTGTGAATTAGCTCAGGCAGTTTGGAACTTTCCAGTCAAGCAATTCATTTCATGTGCAGTATGGCCAATTAGGTCAACTATCTCTGAAATTTTTGGAGTCACAGCTTGGTAATCAGTGGTGAGATATACAGGCCTAACATAGAGCCAAGATAGATTTTCTTTCTTGATTCCCCTAAGACAACACTTCAAATTCATTTTACAACAAAAAAATGTTTTTCATATGCATTAAGAAAACAAAAGTCCCTTCTGCATGAAATAACGACCATCATCACAGCTTCGGCTGACCCTGATCACTAAACTTACTCACAATTGGGCTTGTTGATGGTTGTGCTCATTCATTAAAGGAGTGCCAAACAGGGCCACTAGACCTTTCACATCTCCTATTCACAACTCAAGGACTTTCTTTTCCCCTTAGAGAAAAACGTTATGGAATTTGGAAGTCTTTTAGATAGACCCACTGAAGGGGTACTCCAATTGCCTCACCTTGTGTTCCAGTTTAGCATGGAAGAAGCCAGAGTGGTCTGCGTCCCTATTCCCTATTGGCAATTTGGGTAACCTCTTCGGAGGATGGTGTGATAAGAATAGGAGGTAGGAACTGGCTAGGCAGTTAGGGTAAAAAGACTCCAAAGAAATGTAGCCAGTTTCTGGGCTAAAAGTCAAAATGTCCTTGGGCCTGTTATCAACACACTCTGTTCCAAAGTGCCAAAAATGTCAAAATGTCAAAAGTATATGGAAGCTTGTATCTAATCCTTAAAAGAGTTTAGGGTTACCTCTTCAGAGGGGGAATGTTGGAGGGGAAGGAGTGGGCTTGGATTTGATCAAAACGCCTTATATGCATGTATGAAATTCTCAATAAAGTTTTTGTAGAAGTTTAAAAAAAAGTAAGAATCCTAAAAAAAAAAGGAAAAATTTGAAAGAATTATATTAGTGATAAAATTATTGGGCATTTTGTTTTATGCTATAACCTGAAGAAAGGAGCATTACATTCCTTATAATTTATTAATATTTTGTAACTTTTAAAAAAATTTTATTTCATTTTTAAAAATTTTATGTGTATGAGTGTATTGCCTGCGTGTAGGTAAGTGCTCCCATGTCATGCAATGCCCACAGAGGTCAGAAGAGGCTGTCAGATCCTCTGGAATGGGAGTTACGGACAGTTGTTAGCTGCCATGTGGGTGCTGGGGTTTGAACCCAGGTCTTCTGCAAGAACAGTCAGT